>NC_081423.1:14131129-14354209 GCF_949786415.1 Peromyscus eremicus
TTTTGCCTTACAGAAGCTTTTCAATTTCATGAGGTCCCATTTACTAATTGTTGATCTTAGTGTCTGCAATATTGGTGGTGTTCTATTCAGGAAGTTGTTTCCTGTGCCAATGCATTCAAGGCTATTTCCCACTTTTTCTTCTGTCAGGGTCAGAGTATCTGGATTTATGTTGAGGTCTTTGGATTTGAGTTTTGTGCAGAGTGATAGATATAGATCTATTTGCATTCTTCTACATGCCAACATCCAGTTAAAGCAGTACCATTTGTTGAAGATGCTTTCTTTTTTCCATTGTATAATTTTGGCTTCTTTGTTGAAAATTAGCTGTATGGATTTATATCTGGGTCTTCAATTGACCCACCTGTCTATTTTTATGCCAATATCTTGTAGTTTTTATTACTATAGCTCTCTAGTAGAGCTTGAAATCAGGGATGGTGATACCTCTGGAAGTTCTTTTATTGTACAGGATTGTTTTAGCTATCCTGGGTTCTTTGTTTTTCCACATAAAGTTGAGTATTGTTCTTTCAAGGTCTGTAAAAAATTGTGTTGATATTTTAATGGAGATTTCATTGAATTTGTAGATTACTTTTGGTAAGATGGCCATTTTTACTGTGTTAACCCTTCTAATCCATGAGTGTGGGAGATCTTTCCATCTTCTGATATCTTCTACAGTTTCTTTCTTCAAAGATATGAAGTTCTTGTCATACAGGTCTTTCACTTGCTTGGTTAGAGTTACACCAAGATATTTAATATTATTTGTGGCTATTGTGAAGGGTGTTGTTGCCCTGATTTTTTTCTCAGCCCTTTATCATATAGATAGACTACTGATGTTTTTTAGTTAACCCTGTATCCAGCCACTTTGCTGAAGGTGTTTATCAACTGTAGGAGTTCCCTGGTAGAATTTTGGGGGTCACTTACATATACTAATATAACATCTGCAAATAGCAATACTTTGACTTCTTCCTTTCCAGTTTGTATTCCTTTGATCTCCGTTAGTTGTCTTATTGTACTAGCCAAAACTTCAAGTACTATATTGGATAAATATGCAGACAATGGACAGCCTTGTCTTATTCCTGATTTTCCTGGAATTGCTTTGAGTTTCTCTTCATTTAATTTGATGTTGACTATAGATTTGCTGTATATTGCCTTTATTATGTTTAGGTGTGTTCCTTGTATCCCCTAACTCTCCAAGATTTTTATCATGAAGGGGTGTTAGATTTTTGTCAAAGGCTTTTTTCAACATCTAATAAGATGATCATGTGGCTTTTCCTTTCAATTTGTTTATATGGTGGATTACATTGACAGATTTTCGTATGTTGAACCATCCCTGCATCTCTGAAATGAAGCTTCTTTGATCATGGTGGATTTTACTTTTGATGTGTTCTTGGATTCACCTTGTATTTTATTGAGTACTTTTGCATCTATGTTAATGAGGGATGTTGGTTTGTAATTCTCTTTCTTTGTTGAGTTTTTGTGTGGTTTGGGTATCAGGGTGACTGTGGCCTCATAAAATGAATTTGGTAATGTTCCTTCTGTTTCTATTGTGTGGAATAATTTGAGGAATGTTGGTATTAGCTCTTCTTTGAAAGTCGGGGAGAATCCTGCACTGAAGCCATCCTTGCCCTGGGCTTTTTTTGGTTGGGAGACTTTTAATGACAGCTTCTATTTCCTTAGGGGTTATAAGTCTGTTTAAATTATTTATCTGATTTTGATTTAACTTTGGTAAGTGATATCTATCAAGAAATTTGTCCATTTCTTTTAGATTTTCCAATTCCAACTTAAATTTCTGAATTTCCTCAATGTCTGTTGTTATGTCCCCCTTTTCATTTCTGATTTTGTTAATTTGGATATTCTTTCTGTGTCTTGCAGTTAGTTTGGATAAGGATTTGTCTATCTTGTTGATTTTCTCAAAGAACCAACTCTTTGTTTCATTGATTCTTTGTATTGTTCTCTTTGTTTCTATTTTACTGATTTCAGCCCTCACTTTGATTATTTCCTGCCATCTACTAATCTTGGGATTGTTTTCTTCTTTTTTTTTTCTAGAGACTTCAAGTGTGCTGTTAAGTTGCTAGTATGATATTTCTCCAAATTCTTTATGCAGGCACTTAGTGCTGTGAACTTGCCTCTTAACACCTATAGCAGAGTCCTTGCTGTTGTTTCCTTTGGGGGTGGGGGCCAAGTAGGCGCAGAGTCAACAGCACACAGACTCCAGGAGAATGTTGAAACAACGAGCTCAGATTATTCAGTTAGAGGCAAGCCTTATATACCCTCCACTGGTATGTACATACATACATATATATATATATACATATATATGTATATGTATGTATATACTCTCCCGGGGGGGGGGCTGATGAATATGCATCAGCTGGTGTGACATGGCTGTCTCTCATTGGTCCAGGTCATCTCCAGATCATGTTTCAGCTGCTGTTGCTAAGGCCCTTAGGCAGACCCAGGTTGGCTCTCAGAAAGTATCTTTCTTACTTGGCTGGGCCTCAAGCCTGCTAGGGATGAGTCATCCCACAAGCACCACTTTCATTATGTCCCATAAGTGTGGATATGTTGTGAATTTTAGGAAGTCTTTAATTTCTTTCTTGACACAGCAGTCATTCAGTAAAGAGTTGTTCAGTTTCCATGAGTTTGTAGGCTTTCTATTGTTTCTGTTGTTGTTGAAACCCACCTTTAATCCATGGTGGTCTGATAGGATGCAGGGGGTTATTTCAATTTCCTTGTATCTGTTGAGACTTGCTTTGTGACCGAGTATGTGGTCAGTTTGGGAGAAGATTCTGTGAGGTGCCAAGAAGAAAGTGTATTCTTTTGTTTTTGGGTGAAATGTTCTGTAGATATCTGTTAGATCTGCTTGGTTCACAGTGTCTGTTAGCCCCAGTATTTCTCTGTCTAGTTTCTGCCTGGATGACCTGTCTGTTAGTGAGAGTGGGGTATTGAAATCTCCCACTATCAATGTGCTAGGGTCGAAGTGTAATAGACTTTAGTAATCTTTCCTTTACAAATGTGGGTGCCCTTGTGTTTGGGGCATAGATGTTAAGAATTGAAACGCCATCTTGGTGGATGTTTCCTTTGATGAGTACGAAGTGTCCTTCCCCATCTCTTTTGATTAATTTCAGTTTGAAGTCTATTTTGTTAGATATTAGAATCACTACACCAACTTGCTTAGAAAATCTTTTTCCAACTCTTTACTCTGAGATAATGTCTGTCTCTGATGTTGAGGTATGTTTCTTGTATGCAGCAAAAGGATGAATCCTGTTTTTGCAACCGTTCTGTTAGCCTGCGTCTTTTTATTGGGGAATTGAGTCAACTGATATTGAGAGATATTAATGACCAATGATTGTTCATGCCTGTTATTTTGGTGGTGGTGGTGGTGGTGGTGGGTGTGTTTGTGTGTGTTACCCTTCTTTTGATTTTGCTGGTGTGAAATTATTTCCTGTGTTTTCATGGGTGTAGTTAACCTCCTTAGGTTGGAGTTTTCCTTCTAGAACCTTCTGTAGGGCTGAATTTACAGATCAATACTATTTAAATTTGACTTTGTCATGGAATATCTTGTTTTCTCCATCTATAATGATTAAAAGTTTTGCTGGGTCTAGTAGACTGGGCTGGCATCTGTGGTCTCTTAGAGTCTGCAGCACATCTGTCTAGGTCCTTCTGACTTTTAGTCTCCATTGAGAAGTCAGGTGTGATTCTAATAGTTAGGCCTTTATATATTACTTGGTCTTTTTCCCCCTTTTCTCTTCAACACTCTTTCTTATTTCTGTACATTTAGTATTTAGACTATTGTGTGGCAAGGGGACTTTCTTTTCTGGTCCAATCTATTTGGTGTTCTGTAGGCTTCCTGTGCTTTTATAGGCATTTCATTCTTTGTGTTAGGAAAATGTTCTTCTATGAGTTTGTTGAAGATATTTTCTAGGCCTTTGAGCTGGGTATTCTTCTCCTTCTTCTATTCCTGTTGTTTTTAGGTTTGGTCTTTCCATAGCACCCAGGATTTCCTGGGTGTTTTACGTTAGGAACTTTTTAGATTTAGCATTTTCTTCGACCACTGTATCAGTTTTTTCTATCCTATCTTCAACGCCTGAGATTCTGTCTTCCATCTCTTGGGTTCTGTTGGTGACCTTGCATGTGTAGTTCCTGTTCACTTACCTACATTTTCCATCTCCAGGATCCCTGTTTGTGTTTTCTTCATGGCTTCTATTCTATTTTCAGATCTTGGATGGTTTTACTCTTTTCCTTTACCTGTTTGTGTTTTCCTGGATTTCTTTGAGAGATTTGTTCATTTCCTCTTAAAAGGCCTCTATTGTCCTCATAAGATTGGATTTGAGGTCATTTTCTTGTGCTTCCAATGTGTTGGACTATCCAGGGCTTGCTGTAGCAGGATAGCTGGGTTCTGGTTGGTGCCATATCACCCTGGGTGTTGTTGATTGTATTCTTGTGCTGGCCTCTAGTCATCTGGGTTTGGGGTTATTATCAGTTTAGGTGCTGATTTCTGAGTTTATCTTTGTTGGATCGATGCTTTTTGGACATTCTCCCCCTCCTTGCTTCCTGTTTCCTCTCTGGTCATCTGGCCTAAGTGGCCTGTGGTTCTGGTGACCAGCAAGTCTTCAGGTCCAATAGTGTGTCTCTGCTGGGGTTTTGGTGGCCTACTTGGCTTCTGGGGTTTGGGGTGCTCACTTTGCTTCTGAGGTTCTGGGTTTCTGGGAATTGGTGTGGCCTCTTGGTTTCTAGATACTGGTGTGGTCTCTGGGGTTCCAGGTACCTGGGGTTCCTGGGGCTCCTAATACCAGTGTGGCCTCCAGTAGAACAGGAGTCTTCTGAGGTTCCTAGTACCTGTGTGGCCTCCAGTAGAACAGGAGTCATCTGCCAGGCTGTGGCTAGGATATTGAGCCTAAGGGAGGAGGTGGTTGTTGGGGACTACCGGGCAGGCTCTGGGGTTCCTAATACCCACATGACCTCCAATATGGTGAGAGTCTTCTGCCAGGGGTTGTGGGCCAGAATATGGAGCTCAGGAAAGGGGGTGCTGTTGGGGACTGCTGGGTGGGGTGTAAGGGTTATTAGCAGGTGGTGGGTGGTGTCTTATCTGGGGCATAGCCTCCAGTAGAGCAAGAGTCCTGGAGGGGAGGGGCAGGATCGAAAACTAAAAATTTAAATGCAGCCCATTAGAACTGGTCAAAGGGTAAGACTACTTATCACCAAACTTGGTAACCTGAAATTGATCTCTGGGATCCACATGGTGGAAGGAAATGACCAACTGCACAAGTTGTCCTCTGACTTCCACATATGTGCCGAGACATTTACACATGCACATGCGCACACGCACACACACTCAAATGCCACTAACCAGAGTGAGCAACAGGGCCACTAAATCCAGTAAAATGAATTTCTCCCACTGATACAGATTAGGAGACAATGGATACCCAGCTCTCTGTACTGCCCCTCTGGGAACGGCATGGACGGAAGCCATTCCAGTCTGAGCTTATAGGGTGTCGGGGACTAAAACACAGTGGGGATGCTGGCTGGACTGTCTGACACACCTTTGGTCAAGGGTGCTGGCAAGACAGGAGGCAGCTCAAACAGGAGCCTGCAGAGAAAGCAAGACTGGCCGGCACATGGATCTGAACAGGCCAGCAGGAAGGCGTCAAGCAGAGCTTCCTGTCATGGGGGATTTTCCAGGTCTGATTTTTCTCCAGTGTTTCGTACATGGCACAGTAAAAGACTTCAGCTGCATCCACTCTGTTCACACACCCCAATATGCTAATTCTTAACATCAATAGTACTTTATTCTTTTCTGCATCTAAGTTGTTTATCACACTTAAGAAAGGAGGAGAGAAGCCAAACTGTGTAGCTTGTAAGCTCCATGAGAGCAGGAAATGGAATTGTATATTCATTGATGTACAATAATAGATGCTTCACCAATTGCTGTTGAAGAAATAAATTGCTCTACAAGATCCGTAGCTGAATCACAAAGACGAGAGAGGTAATGGGGCCTTCTCTTGGTGGAGGGTGTCTTAAAAACCACTCCTCAATCAAACCTGTGGGTATTTCCAAGAAGCCATCCACATCTGTGCATCCTCGCCACGTGTCATCCCATCTCTCTTCAGGCTGCATGACTGCATGGCTCAGAGCATGCTGGATGAGCCCTGCTGGTAGCGTGGGCACTGGGAGGTGACCCAATGCTCTGCCTGTTCTCACTGTGGGAAAGGGATGGGAAATCCAGACTCTGCTCTGCTCGTGAGAGGCCCCTTGCATATGTGAAGCTGGATGGTGACCAGGACTTCCTCAGAGTGCCTCTCTAATAACAATAAAAGTGTGCTGTGCTTTTTAAATGAATGGATTTGGTAAAATGTTTTCTTACTTTTTCCTAGACATCGCCTGGTGGTATTACCAGTATCAGAGAGGTAAAAAAAAAAAAAAAAGTCTACATTAACTTGACTGTCTCAGTTATATTACTTGGAAAGGAAGAATTTCTCAATCAAGTATATATTCTGCAATTGGTTTTCTTATTCACTGGATTTTTGTGCCCCTTGATAGCAAACTCAGTCTGTGTACAAATGGCTAGGGATGTTCTCTTAGGGTTGCAGTTTAAGAAAAGCTTTGTTCCTCCTAAGAGACTCATATTTTTCCTTCTGTGATAATTGAATGTCCATAAAATAAAGCTCAGAACTATGCTGTAACTTAAGTATATTAACTGTTTAGAACAAATGATCTGAATTTTCTGTTCTCCTCCCCTCCCCCAACATGGTCCAGACCTCCAATCAAATCAGCATTTTCTGAAGCAGTTTTTCTTTATTTATTTTTATTCTATTATCTAGTTCCTACGATGTACTTCAAATGCTTTGTGAAATAAAGTAGGATGCTTAAATAGAGAGAGGAGAAAGGCAGGGGTGGGGAGGTTAAGCGGGTCTGCATCAAGACCCAGACCCAACGTCCTCCAAGCCACACAGGCACCTTAAGGGCATTAAAAAGAGCCTGAGGTGATGCATGCATGGCGCACGCCTTTAATCCCAGCACTCAAGAGGCAGAGGCAGTTGGATCTGTGAGTTCATAGCCAGCCTGGTCTACAGAGCGAGATCCAGGACAGCCAGAGATACTTAGAGAGACCATGTCTCAAAATAACAGAAAGAAAGAAAGAAAGAAAGAAAGAAAGAAAGAAAGAAAGAAAGAAAGAAAGAAAGAAAGAAAGAAAAGGGGAGGGGAGGGAAAGGGAAAGGAAAGGAAAGGAAGGAAGGAGGGAGGAAGGGAGGAAGGAAGGAAGGAAGGAAGGAAGGAAGGAAGGAAGGAAGGAAGGGAAAGGAAGGAAGGAGGGAGGGAGGGAGGGAGGAAGGGAGGAGGGAGGGTCCTAGGTGAATGACAGAGGGCCCTAGTGACTCTACTTAACCAGAGTGTCCAGCCCCTGCTTGGCTCTAGTAGATGACACCCTGGTGAGAATTTGAGACTCAAGATTTTCCAGGAGAAATTAGAAACACAAACTTTGTCATGGATTTCTTGTCTATAAACATTCTTGTCTATAAACTAATTTTAAATGTATTTTATCTATTTCATATAAAGTGTGAGCTTCTATGTATTTCTTACAAACAAAACCTCTCTTTGAACTTCATTCAAGCTAAGGATCACAATTTTGCAGTCTCAAAATGGAATGGAATGAATGGGTGGACATAAAGCACAACCCAGATGCCCCCTCTGCCAAACACACACACACACACACACACACACACACACACTTAAGAAACTGTATTCTAAGCAAGGGAGATCAGATGGTCATAGTTTTGGGTCATGGCCTTTGTCATCAGCTAGAGAAGATACTTCACTACCAGATGTACCCCCAGGTGTAGGTCCTCAGTGCTCAGTTTGGGGAGCTGACTTGTACACAGGCATGGCATTTGTTAGGAGCAGGAGCACCTCAAGGGTGTCCCAAAGCGACTTACAGTATGTGCTCCAATAAGTAGAAGCCACTGTGGGGACATATGGAAACCGGATCTGACAGCAGAGTCTTGGACTGGCTGGAATCAAGATCCAGCTTTGTCACTGTTGGCCTATGTGACCCAAGCCTTAGACAAAAGGAGTTAGAGCTTGGGATAGATCGACAATAGAAGACCTTTGCCTGGACTCTGTTTATTTAAAAGTTACAGAACTCACTGGAGATATAGGGAGGCTTGATACAATACATTTTTTCTAAGAGAGTCTAAAGTTTTCATTCATTCTATACCCAGAACCACCCCAAATCCTGAAGTATTAAAAACCATTTACTTGGAATGATACACTGTTTTGTCTGAGATTCCTCGCTGTAGCATACTCTACAATTTATTGTTCTGGCTCACGTTCACTCCTGGTGGTAGACATTCATCACCTTGTAGGTCACTTGTAGCTAGAAAATCACCTTCTCTACTAAGATAACTGACTTCTAAATATCAGGCACTATACTCCTCACCCCCCACCATACACAAAGTCACATGAAAGCAGTTAACAGATTTCTAATAGAACATTACAAAGAGAAGATAATTCTCATGGATTTTTATCAAACAGAAATTTCCATAGCATTAACCTCAAGATTAGTTTTGATTCAAACTCAATCTGACTTAATAGTTAGTTTATCATCTTTAATCATGAAAATAATAACAAGCACATAGGGTATTGAAGACTCACAAGAACCAAAGTGGTAAGGAGGCACCCTGTGTGTTAATTCTGATTTTGTCTAACCAGGGAGCTGGGCCAGTGTCCTCTCTCTATTGGTTCTGTCTAGAGACATCCAGGGAATCCCTGAGTGGCTACAGATGGTGTGAAAATCACCCTTCCAAGATTTCCCCTGCATATATTCACAGTGGCCCAGAACAAAAAGGCTACAAGGTGGTATGGAAGAGAGGAATGTCCAAATGTGGGCAAGTCTAGACAGTTGCAAAAGCTGTGGACAAGTTCAATTATTGTTTTCTGATCAAAGGCTATGACTCATGAGGGTCACAGTGGCACAGGTCTGCCAGCACTAAAGTACATCTCACGCCAATCAAAGACAACCCTGCCTCATGAAGCTTTACCTCCAAATTGTTGCATGCATTTATCGCTTATACTGAACTGTTACATAAGTTACATTTTTACTTACTGATTTAAGCACCTAGTATCCACTTCCCTACATCTTGAGCCTCAATGACCAGAATTTCTCCTGTCACGGATATGACCACAGACTGATTATTAGTGAAGGGTAAAGCCAGAAAGCAAAAGCTTGGACATCAATAACTGAGTATTTACAGCCTGCAGAATCTCTTTAATCTGGAACTCGATCCTGCCTCCCACATAGCAAGCCTATCATTAGTTAATAAGGAATGACTCTATCTTAATAAAGTCAGTTTAATAATTGGTGTCTCAATAATTATCACTTTTTAAGCAAGGTGATGAGAAGTGAAAGCTGGTTCTGAGTTGAAAAAAAATTCTTTAAATGTCTACAAAGAAATTCCCTTAGCTTATAAGGAATCCAGCCACAGGGAGATTAAGAAATAGCACAATAACACACACACACACACACACACACACACACACACACACACACACACACACATCGAGAGAAAGAGAGAGAGACTGAGACTGACTCTATTCTTCTGGGTCAGATATACATCTGCAGGTAGACACCTTTACAACATATAGTTTTCTATTTTCCAAAATATCATTTTCTATTTTCTTATTTATATTTTAATGTAATTTTGCTGATTCTTCTTCCTTTGCTAGGGCTACCTGGGCATACCCAGTGGATCTCTAAGGGGCAATATGTAGAGTATATTGTAAACATCTAGAGCCCCTTTGTAAGTTTCTTCAGCTATACGAAGCTAAAGATATGCGCATTTTTGTGCCAGGACGACCCTGCAGTTGATTTCTTAGGATGAGTTTGAGGTCTCGTGAGGCACCTGTGAGCTTTCTGCATTACACTTATGGAACCTCCATTTTCCATTGCTTTTCTTCCTGGGCACTGGCCCTTTGATTTACACAGAAACCTTCTGCATTCAGGTAGCTGGTACTTAACTCATTAGCAAAACTAACAATAATTAAAGGCTCGGTAAGAATTATAAGGAAATTGGCCACTTGCCACAATGTAACATAAACAGAGTTTCTTATTTATTTTGAATCATTATCCGCCTCCATCCCAGAAGGATTAGGTGATGTGTGTTACCCAGCACGTAAGAAAGATAACAATTAGCTTCGCTGCCACATTATTGGAGCTTTACTCTAACATCCATTACCACCGGGACTCTGCACAAGATATAAATTTTGATGGATTTGTTTGTATTGGGATTTAAGTACCAAAGGAGAAAGTGACAGCAGCAGAGAAAATCTGGTACAAAGAGCTCACCCCTGATTACAGAGTGCCTGCCGCTGTAGCACCTGCTCGCCCTGTCCTGTGAGGCAAACCCAGCCTGCCTCTTGTCTGACTTACCGTAGGGCAGCGCGGTCTGCGTGTTCCCAGCAGCCTGCCCGTCTCACCTGTTTTCATCAGGCGGGATCTGGAATTGTTCAGTATGTGGATTGGCGGATACCCGTGTGACAACAACGGGCAGGGTAGGGTGGATGGTAAATGATGCTCAACTGGAATGAATTCACAGAAAGCATTCTGCCAGGGCCCAGTGGAAGGTACCCACTCATCCCTGCATGAGGCTAGACTCGTGGCAGCGCATTGATGGATAAACTTTGACTTGCTTCGAGGGAAGGAAGATAAGCAGATTCAGCTGACAGGCACTTCGTAAACCAACCATTAGACCTCCATTTCAGTGCACGTTCTAGAAGTTGAAGCTCTACTACCCACAGCTGTTTGTAGAGCCTTCCAAATACCCTAAAAACCTTTATTTATACAAAGACACACAGATTGAAGTCACTTCCCTAGTACTGAAGGATATCTAGCAGATAGTATAAAACAATACCCTACATGTCACATTTCACATACCACAGTTTGAACATTCTACCGAGTCTCCCTAGCATCTCCCTTGCCAGCTCACACGGTGAAAATTTATCCTTTTTAAAAGCAGGTGTGATTTGTCCCCCCTTACTATCTGGAAGCTTTCCTTCTGCTCTGTTCCCCGTGTCTCTACATGGAAAGCAGTGTCCGTGGGCATTGATTTGAATACGCAAAGAAGGCCATTTGAAAGAGAAGACGGTTTTGTGTGGAAATTTTGAAGATGTGTTTTAAACACTTCTGCCCTCCTCTCCCTACCTGAGATGCTGATGTTCCCTCCCCTTTGTGTCTGTCACACCTCCAGTAACACAGTGGACAGACTGTCGGCCAGCAAATGGGCGGGGAGTGGGGTTCAAGGCCCAAGATTATCTGCAGTGCCACCCAGCCCAACCCAAAGTCCCAGTTCCCAACATCACTCTTTCAACAGCTCAGACAATGGTCTGACAGAGACCAGGGAGGCCATGCTCTGACATCATTCCCTCTGCTTCCAGACAAAATCGAGGATGAGCTAGAGATGACCATGGTTTGCCACCGGCCTGAAGGACTGGAGCAGCTTGAGGCCCAGACGAATTTCACCAAGAGGGAGCTGCAAGTCCTTTACCGGGGATTCAAAAATGTAAGACCCCCAGAGGCTCTGAGGCCTGGTATGATTTCCCACATGGCTAAGCTCTTCTGGAGCCAAGGGAGCCCCCAGAGTGCAGAGGTTCAGGGAGGCCACCACTGTGGACCGGCACGGGGTGAGAAAGTAGGCCTGCAAAGGCCAAGGCCTCAGCAGACAGGAATGTCACCCACTGCACGGAAGTGCCGCAGGGTGGTGTGACCTCAGAGAAGCCCTCCCAGCCCAGGTGCTAACCCTAGCTTAACATTCACGTTTTACCCTCTGTTGGATGTCCAACAGTGAGGGGATTGGGCTCTACTGATCTGTGCTAATGAGGCCCACAAAGACTGGTATATAAGCCTGAATGTCACGGCACTGTGTTCATTTCTCCCGAAAGTCAGGACAGTGAGACCAGGTATTCCTCTCCTCCTGTTGGAAACTTCTCCTTCTGTGAGCCTCACAGAAAGCCAAGTTCTTCGCAAGGGAGCATGGGAGGAAGGAAGTTCAAAACTGACACACCCTTGAGTCCACCCCTGCTTTCTGGGCTGCTTTGAGGGCTCTCGCACGCCAGCCTGGATAAGGAGCTTGGGCTTAAAGCTTACATCTCAGAGCACAATCATATTCCCGAATCAGTGAGTGGAATAGAGCGGAAGAGGTGTTCTGGTCACCTCCCTCTGGGCGCAGCCTACAGGTGGAGTTTGGTCAACTGCCCTACGGCTCGACTATGCTGGTCATGTGACTGCTTTCTATGCTGGTCATGTGTCTGTGCTACCTTTCTTCCTTCCAATGTTGAGGAGGCCATGTTAATAGTGGCCAGCTGAGTTGGAGCAGAGGCCTGGGAGGTTGTTGCCCAGTTGGGCACTTGGCTGAGAGGGGAATAGAAAGGAGAAGAAAATCCACAGTATTTTGGGGCATCCGCCATAGTCTCAGTACCACCTAATACTGCTAGCTCTTTTGGGAGGAAACTGTTAGCCATGTTCCATGGGTAAGTGTGTTCGAGATCACAGGCCGCCTTGGACAAAGTCACGAAGCTTAGAACAGGCTTAACCAGGATCTGAACCTAGACCTTCCTAGCCCTAACATCAAGACTCTCCCAGCACAGTACCTACCCTGTGGTGACTTCCCGTCTCTTGCAAAGTAGCTTTTCATGGCGGGGTTACCTCCAAGACCCCCCCCCCCGGAGATACCCAGTGCACAGGTATTTGTCCAGTCTGCCCAGGAGAGAGCATGAGGAACCTGCCCAATCTCTACCCCCTAGTACAGCCTCCCAGCCATCCCCCCTCACTTGCTCTCCACTCACTCACTCTCCCCTTCACCCAGGAGTGCCCCAGCGGTGTAGTCAATGAAGAAACATTCAAGCAGATCTACGCTCAGTTTTTCCCTCACGGAGGTGAGTATCTGTGGGGAAAATCCTCCCAGCATCCTCTCCAATGATCAGCCTTCCCTTCCTCCACCTCCCCCATCCTTTGTCTCTGTCTCCCTCAGGGTTAGAATTTATGGCAAGATTTTTCCTTACTACAAAATACAGAATTCTCTGGGGGGTAAAAATGAACCCACTCCAGAAAAGGAAGGGCTGGCAGTGCCGTATTGGAAAGTCTCATAGCAGTTCTAGAAAGCAGGTCTCATGCTCCCAGAAGGTACGGTTGAGTTTCAGAGATGTTAAGCAATTTACTCAAGATCACACAGCTTGTATGTGGCAGACCAGGAACAGAAAGTATATGGGACAAAAGCTTCGCCATCTTGGTTCCTTAAACAGCTTAGACAGGTTCAAATTTTGTAAACAACATTAGTAAATACTGCAGACCATAAAAATCAATGAACCAAAATAAATTGTGGGCAGTGTGACATTGTACTCATTTATAAAACCAGGTTACTGAGGGCCTGGGACCCCTACCACCTGCCCAGTTGGGAACAGATCCACATATCAAGGGACCCTTCCTCTTGTGACCTTCTTATGTCACCTGTCCACAGGTGTTACTTGACAGGTTCAGAACACCTCTTCTGGGTTCTAACAAAATAGAGTCTCAAGTGACCACATCCTTCTTGGGCCCTGTCTATCATGAGCCTTTTCGGCCTCACACAGGTGTCTCCCTGGTGTGGGTCTCTGTGTTGGAGAGAAGCTTCATGTCATGCTAGCACCAGATTCCCAGTTTATGAACACCATAGAGATGCTGTTTTCACTACATGGCAGGGAAGGCTCCAGTTTAATGTATTTCTCCACATGTTTCAAGAGCCGGGTCTTGCCCCATCTCTCTCTACAGAGATGTGGAGTGGATTCTCAGAGATGCCCCGTTAGATGTCTACAGGCACAGCTCTACGGAAATATCTTTGATCCAAGCGCAGGTCTCTCCTCGCAAGGGAATGCCCATACCATGGCAAGGACCACTTCTCAGGACATTTCACTTCAGTCACCATGTTATCACCTCCAGAGAAACAGGTCACACAGAGAAACAGGCAGGGGAACTATTCTCAAGATGATGAGGTAGAGAGAGTCGAGGACCTACCTAACCCTTTGCTAGAACTGGCTTCTAATCTAAACTCCAGGGGCTGAGCAAACGGGTCTCCATCCATCCTCCCTCTCTCTCTCTGATCCCATCCCTGCTTGTTTTCCAATGCCGTCTCTGTCTTCTGTGGAACCACCCCCCCTCCGCTCACCCGCCTTTCCTTCTACCTTGCAGATGCCAGCACATATGCCCATTACCTCTTCAATGCCTTCGACACCACCCAGACAGGCTCTGTGAAGTTTGAGGTACAGTCTGGGTATCACCTGGTTCCACATTGCCTCTCCCTCCAAATCTGGGGATCCCGGAGGAAATGGTTAATTGTCAAGAAACTTTACTTCTTTAACAAGCATCACCTGAAGATAGAGAAGGGACTTTCCTTGCCCTCTAGACATGGGGGAGTAGGGTTGTAGAAACAACTTAAGTGCTCCCTTGTGCTCTGCATGCTGGGTGGTAGCCTCTGGATCTAGCATTTTGCATTTATTAACTTGTTTAACTTCTATAATAATGCTATAAGGTAGGCTTGGATTATCATTTTACAGAAGAAGAAAATAGGGCAGAGGCCAAGTAGCTTTTCCAAGGCCAAAGAGAGAGTAAGTGGCCAAGGGGGCTTTTGAACACAGACAGTATATACTTCCTCAGCCTGGATCATAGCCACTGGAATGCACAGTCCCTCAGATGTTAAGCAACCATTGCAGCCACGGGTTAGGATCAACTGAGAAAGCTGAATTAACTGCCTAGGGGTCTCCATCCATACAAAGCTCAGTCTTCCTCAAGGGGCGTCAGAAACTACAATGGTGAGGGTGAAGGGAATGGAAGACAGACGTTCTTTGCTGGCATTGGCTATTTCCATCTAGCTGACGGGATGATATGGGGGCAGGGCACCATTTTGTAAAAACACCATGGTCTGGGGGCCAGGCTTCTCTCCACCACACAGTGGCTCAGAGGTTAATTTTGCTTCTGCCTTTTCCACTTCTTAGGACTTTGTGACGGCTCTGTCTATTTTACTGAGAGGGACGGTCCATGAAAAACTAAGGTGGACATTTAATTTGTATGACATCAATAAAGATGGCTACATAAACAAAGAGGTGAGTGCCCAGAAGAGAACAGAGGTTTCTTTAAGGAGTAGTGACAACCATCAGATCTCATTAGCCAAAGCCTGTTCTGCCTGACAAAACCATAAAAGGGAAGATTGGGGAGGGGTGGGCAGCTGTCTCAAAAATGGAAGAGAGAAAGAAAGAAAGAAAGAAAGAAAGAAAGAAAGAAAGAAAGAAAGAAAGAAAGAAAGGAAGGAAGGAGAGGGAGGGAGGGAAGGAGGAAGGAAGGAAGGAAGGAAGGAAGGAAGGAAGGGAGGGAGGGAGGAAGGAAAGGGAAAGGAAAGGAAAGAAAAGAAAAGAAAAGAAAAGAAAAGAAAAGAAAAGAAAAGAAAAGAAAAGAAAAGAAAAGAAAAGAAAAGAAAAGAAAAATCCCGGAGGATTTCAGGATCTTCACTGCTTGACCCTTAGAGCCTCAGTACGTGTGTTTAGCTCATGGTCTGTCATTCAAGTCACCAGAAGTCTGATGTAAACTGGTGTGCCGTTGGGGCTTAACATTAACATCTGGAACATCTTGCTGCGCTTCTGTATCCAGACACGATGCCTAGAGCTGTGGAGATTGTCTCTAACCCTGAACTCTGCAAGGTTCTCCCCTCAGAGTACATAATAGCCGAGTTCCCTATTCATTCAGCCACGTGGGCGCAACACGGGTCTGAGAACTCGTTCAGTGTTCTGGGTGCTGGAGCTCAAACAGGGAGCGACTGTCACAGAGTGGAGCAGTGGGATGAACAATAGCAGCAAAATGGAGAAGGAGGGGTAGAAGTTTTAGTAAGAGTCAGCAGGGGCCTGTCTAAGAATGTACTGCCATACCAGGACCAGTCACCCCCAAAGCCAGAAAAGTGCCCCAGGCAAAAGAACGAGCCATTAGAGGGGTTCTCAAGGAAAGTGGAGGTCCAGTGCCCTCCAAACAGAAGAGCCTGATGGTGGCTGCAAGCTGGGGTATGAAGAAAACCTGACAGGCTCACAGTGAAGGTTGTCAGGCTCAGACCGCGGAGGACTGGAGTAGACAGCCTGCTCTCCCTGCTGGGAGCTGCTGGTACAAAGCAGAGGTTTTGAGAGACACTAGTACTAAAGGTGGTTCAAAGTCAGCAGGAAAATCTGAATAGCTTCCCGTCACTAAGAGGAATAAAATTCACATGAAAAATCCTGGGAAAGTTTCAGCTCCTCAGATGGTTTTCTGGTTACTTCTAACACAAACCCTACAAAACTGAGGCAGAAGGAACTTCCCAGCTTTTTTTTTAATCTAACTATACACTATTCTCAAACTAGAAATAATGTCTTATAGAGAAGACAATTGTCCTTAGTTCTCATGATTACAAATGTAACAAAGTTTTATGTAAACATTAGCAAACTAAACACATTAGTACATTAAAAAATACAGTATCATGTAAGCAAGTAAGGTTTATTCTAGGAATACAAGGTCGGTTGAATACTCAAAAATCCATGTCATTCACTATATTTACACAATAAAAAGAAAAAGTATATTGACTCACTAAATACAAAAAAAAAAAGCACTTGACAAAATTACTACTCATTCACAGTAAAGTTTTTAACAAAGACTAGAAGATCTCTTTCTCAGCCTAATAGCTGATAACTGTTTTTTTTTTTTAATCCTATGGCTAATATCTGCTCACTAGTGAATACTGTATACTTTCAAGGTCAAGAATTAAAGAAGGAAATGAGGCAAGAAAAAAACAAAATGAGAAGAAACCAAAGTGACCTAGATTGGAAAATAACTAAATTTTTATCTGTAATAAGCTTAAATTCATGGAAAATCCTAAGGAAACTTCAGGAAGCTTAAAAAGCTTAAAAAGCAATATATACTCAATATATACTATGTTAAGAAATAATTCCCCTTATGATAGTACCCATATACACAAATATTTTTGATAAATTCAACAAAACTGATGTAAGATTTATACATAAAAATACAAAATATTGCTGAAAATTGAGGCCAAAGTAAACAGATGTGCCATGTTGGACTACGCAAGATATTAAAATGGAGAGTCCCAAAAATTCAACTTGTAGACTCAGTGTAGTCACAACCAAAACACCCAGCAGACACTTTGAAGAAACTGATAAATTGATCTAAAATGTATATGGAAATACAAGGAGCAAAACAACCCAAATGAACCCACATTATTTCAAGATTAACATAAAAGATAGTAATGAATAGACTGGAGACTTGGTGTCGTGATAGACTCAGCTTACCAGATCAAGATGAATGTCCAGAAGGGGCCCGGGACTGTGGCTCAGCTGCACAGCACTTGCCTAGCAAGTGTAAGACCCTAGGTTTGATCATCTCCTGTAAATAGACTTGTCCATATTGTCATTTCAAAAAAGATACCACTGAAGCCAAAGAGAATCCAACAACATCTTGAACAAATGATTCTGAGCCAACTCCACATCTATCTGAAAATAAAAATGGTTCTTAGGCTTTACTTCATGCTGAAAGCAAAAATTAACACAAACATAAAATCAAAAGCCATTGTAGCAAAGAATGCATAGAAGAAAAAACATCCTCACTACTTTGGAGTAGGAAAAAACAGTTTAGGACACATGATAAGAGATCACGAAAGAAAATTTGATGTTTCTCTTCATCAAAGCTACCATTTTCTGTTCTCAGAAAACGCCACTAAGAAAAGGGAAATGCAAGCCATAGAGTTGGGGAGATGGCTTGAAAATTATTATTAAGTGACAAAAGGCTGAGATGCAAATAGATAAGAAATACTTGTATTGTTATAAGAAGGTAAACAAGCCCACTAACAACAGATAGTGAGGGGCTACCGAGATGGCTCAGTGAGCAAAGGCACATGCTGCCAAGCCTGATGACCTGAGTTCAATCCTAGAAGCAAAGCACTGACCTCTGACCTCTGACCTCTGACCCCTACACTTGCACTATGACTTGCATGTCCTAACACACTAAATAAATAAACAAATAAATAAATGTTTAAAATACAATAATAGTAATACAATGAAATTTTTAAATAGATTTTTAAAAGTTAAACAGATACTTCAGAAAATATTAGTAAATGGACAATACAGCCAGCTAAAATGACCCCATATCTCTAATCTTCAATGAAATACAGATTTTTTTTTTTGTTTTTTTTGAGACAGGGTTTCTTTGTGTAGCTTTCAAGCCTGTCCTGGAACTCGTTCTGTAGACCAGGCTGGCCTCGAACTCACAGAGATCCGCCTGCCTCTGCCTCCGGAGTGCTGAGATTAAAGGCGTGCACCACCACCACCTGGCTGAAATACAGATTTTTTTAAGCTATAATAAAATATAACTATGCATGCATTAGAGAGACCGCAAATAAAAAGAGGAACAATTCAAATGAAGACAAAGATGAGGGACAGTTAGAAACACTTAGACACTACTAGTGAGAAACAGTGCAAACATTGCTGCCTAGGAAACATTGTAGCATCTTAAATAAAATCGACATCCAACTACTGTATGACCCAGAGATCCCACCCCTACATATTTACCTAAAAAATGAAAATATGTAACTCCATGAATACCCACACGGAGATTGTCATAATACCTTTATCCACAATAGCCCCCAAACTGCCAGCAACCCAAATGTCTTTCAACAGGACAGCACATAAACATATTGCTGTCTATCTATTCAGTGGGTGCTCAGCAGTGAAAAAGAAATAAATCACTGTCACGTGCAACTGTAGGCACGGATTCTGTAGCCATTGTGTGCATTAAATATAGACAGGCTCAGACTTACAGTATCATTCCATTTGCATCAAATTCTAGAAAATGAAAATACCTTTAATGACCAAAGTTTCATCAGCAATGGCTTGATGCCAGGGGGTTGGCAGACAGTATAGAAACTTCTTGAGGTGATAAAAAAAATAATGCAGGTGTTGAGTGTGGAGGTAGCACAGCTGTATACCTTTACCAAAGTTTATCAAGTAGAACACTTGAAATGAGTGAGTCTGCTGTAATCAAATTATGCTCCCATAAACCCTATTTTAAGATAGGGGTGTCTAGACAACAGGAAGTGCTCAAACGTGTTGAATGAAAAAAATTAAAAATTTTGGCAAAGCATATAAAGGAAAACAAGACTCCAATCTCACTTAAAATACACACCACAAATTCCAAACGAAGTGCCAGGAAATTAATCCTAGCACTCTAGTTAAAGGAGTGTGCATGACCAGAAACAGGTTTATTGCAGAAGTAATTCAATAGTAGAGCATATCTATTAAATAATTCAGCACATCAGTACATCAAAAGACTAAACCATGTGATTCTAAAATCATATTTCATCAAGCTTACCCTATATCCTTGATCATTTTTTAAACTCCTAATAAAATGGGAATAAAATACATCATGAGCATAATAGAATGTGCTCCAGCCTTCTGCACAGCTCTCCACTTCACGGTGACATCTCAGATATCCTCAGCTCCAGCAGAAATGAAGACCAGAGTGCTTGCTGTTGACCCACACCATCTGTTCATACTTCTGAATGCTCTTCAAGTACAGTGGGTCAGAAGCACACACCTAGGGCAGCCTTTGTAAATGGCATGAGTTTCTTCTATTTATTTATTTGTTTGCAACAAGGTCTCACACTGTAGCTCAAGCTGACTGGAACACACTATGTGGGCCTTGAATGCATGGTGACCCTCCTGCCTCAGCCTCCTTAGTACTGGGATTACAAGTGTGAGCCTCCATGCTCAGCAATGACATGACTTTATACTTAGGAAGAAAAAAGACAAGAGAAACTACTTAAACAGTTAGAACTAAGATCATGTCCAGCGACTAACATATGCCAAAATAAACTGGGTGGCCCATGTCTCAGTTATGACTATTTAGAAAGTTGAAACTAAGATATTCCAGTTATGTAACAGTAAAATGTAATGTACATGAGCATTTCAAAAACACCTATGATTTAGATGAAGAAAAAGGTTTCTGAGAAAATGGAGGGAAAAAACGACTAAATGGAGACGCCCTCTGTTTTCTGAAGGGAAGTCCATTGTGAAGACAGCAATATTGTAAAAACAGCTATTTGTCTGTAACTAATTTAAAATTTATTTGTTTCTAACCAAAATAAAATTATTGTTGGGGGGGGGGACTGCCACATTGGGAAAGTCACCAGGTGAAAGGAGGAAAGATCATTTTCAAAAAGTGGAAACAGAACTATGACACATTATGGGATGCTATGTGAGGAGATGAGGGGAGCGGGTAGACTGGGGAACAGAGGAGGAAGTTGGGAACCAAAGGTAATTCAGTTCCTAATAGAAAGAGCCTGGGACCAGAATAAACAGATGCAAACAATGAAAGGAATGACTCCAGGGGAACAGGCCGGCTGTGGTGTTTCAGCAGTAAAGGAATGATCTGAACGTCACACACGTAAGTCAGTCATAGATACACAGTGACTTCTAACTGCAAGAGAACTAGGCATGTGGCTAGTGAGGCAGGAAGCAGCCTCCTCCTCGTCCTCTGCTTCCGTTTCTGCCTCCAGGCTCCTGCCTTGAGTTCCTGCCCTTGTTCCTCTTCGTGAGGGACTGACTGTAGCTGTAAGATGGGATCGCTTTGTCTCTCCCCAAAAGGAAATAGGTGTCTCATCTAAACTTAGAATGGAAAAAGCCTAAAATTAAAACACAAATAAATGTATTGATGATGTCACTCTGAATATTCTTATACTCTTCACCTCAAAAAATGCCATCAGCGAAGTTGGACAGCAGGTGGCACAGCTGTTGAAACATCTGTAACTTGTAGAAAGCGACGACGGTGCTTCTTAACAGGCACTAGCTAACCAAGGACTCACATCTGTTTCACTAGCCTCTCCTCAGATCACACCTAGCATAGGGTGCACACTTTAAAATGCTCTCTCTATAAATGTATGCATCCCCCAAAGTAGATAAAAGAGCTCTCACAGTCAGGTTATAAATAAACACAATGAACAAATAGTTTGTGAAAATTCAGTAAGAACTAGTCGATGTGGGGGTTAAAACTCATGAAGAAACCAAACCTAGTAAAACAATAACGGAATTTCTACCATATTGCAAAGGGTCTAGATTCTGAAGATTTTAATTTTTATTAACTAACTAATTAATTAATTAATTTCCCCAGTCCCATTGCAGTTTCCCTGACCTCCTACCCCAGTCCCTCCCTGCAACCTTCCATCTCACCACCCCCATCCACGCCTCTCCTTTTCTCTTCAGAAAAGGGCAGGCCCTCCCCTGTGTATCAGCCAGCTGTGGCATATCAAGTTGCAGTAAGACTGGGCACCTCCTCTCCTATTAAGGCTGGAGGAGTCAACACAGTAGAAGAAAAGGGTCCCAAAATCAGGTAACAGAGTCAGAGACAGCCCCTGTTCCCACTGTTAGGAGTCCCACAAGGAGACCACGCTATACAACTGTAATATATATGCAAAGATTTTTATGTTTAATCGTGGAAAATGTATGGAAGGGTGGGCTTAATGCAGTACCCACAGAGTCCAGAAGAGGGAGCCAGATCCCCAGGAGCTGGAGTTACAGGCAGTTCTGAGTCACCCAACATGGGTTCTGGGAACAGAACTCAGGTCCTTTGTGAGAGCAGTACAAACTCTTAACCACTGAACCATCTTTCCAGGCCCAGATTTTAAGCCCTCATTAGATAGCAGGTGACCATTTAAAATCACAAAAGATTAACAACTGTATGTAATGTCATGTTTCAAAAAAATCACTTTATAAAGTACTATTGTAGTATTACAGCAATTTTGTAGAAATCTAAGTTCTTATGTACATACTTACATGTATGATACTCTTAGATATTCAAATGCTACTTCATACAACATCTAAAGAAAGGAGGCTTGGATGGGATTTATGCCACCTGATCTTCAACCTTGGTTCAATACATTTTCCCATCACACTGTTGAATAAGCTTACTAACTACTCCCTTTTTATAATGGGTGAAGTAGGCAGAATTATCACCACTGATGTCTGTCAGACATCTCTAGATGGCAAAACTAATGGTGAGGTGAACACAGTGTGAGACGTCTTCCTGGCAATCATTCTGGAACATTCTTATCATACTTGCAGGCAATGAGAATCCCAAACAATCAAAACTGGTCTTTCTGTCCCTTCTTTAATAAAAGTTCTCAAGCAGGAAAGAGCTTAATGACCACACGGGTGTGAAAGGCTAGTAAAGTGTGTGTCTTAAAATGGATATGTGGATACAAACCCATTTCCTAGTTCTGTATGTTGAGGGAGTCCTGGAGAAGCGACCCGGATGGCACCCAGATCATTCTTTCTAAACACCTTTCTCTATAAAAAAAAAAAAAAAAAAAAAAAAGGGCAGGGGGAGCCAGTCTCCCTAGAGAGCTGTTTGTCTTGGGACTGGGAAAGGAGAAACAGAGCATGAACCTGAATCTTGGTTGGGGCAGATCAAACAGCTACAGGCATCTGCCTAGAGGGGTTTTAATAAGCCAAAACTAGGGCAAATTCATCAACAAAATAAACGTGATAATATTGGATTGTCACCAAGAACGTATAACAGATGTCCACAAGTCCAAAGAACTAAATACATAAACAAAAGGAGATAGGCAGTTCGTCTACAATTATTGATAACCTACTTAAAGAAAGCCTCAAGTGCCCCGTGGATGTTAACCGTTGGCTGCCTTGTCCTAGTTTAAAACAGCAACAGAACCATAGAGGACTTTTTAATCTCTGATCTAAATCACTAACTTTTTAAAGGTAATACAGAATTGTCAGCAAACAAATACCATAGTGATCACTTTTGCTGTCAAGGTGTGTTGATAGACGACAACTCCTTAATCAAGTAATCAAGTAATCGTCCATCACAAGACATAGCCACACCACGTACCTCCCTGATGGTGCACAGACGTCATAGAACATCCATCACTTCTACAGAGTCATGCCCAAGCTGAGGGACCAACCACAAAACAGCTGGCCAGCGTCCCCATCATACGTGTCAAGGTCCTGGAAACACGAAGAACACACAGCTCAATGCCAAGTGCAATCTTGAGTAGAAAAGCTTCAGTGGGAAAATGGATGAGATGTGGATAAACTCTATGGTTTAGCCAGTAATAGTGTAGCAATGTTAATTTCCTGGGTTTGATACTTTTTCTACGGTTTTACAAGTTTTAATATTAAGGAAAACTGGGTAAAAGGTATACATGAGCCCTCTGTATTAGTTTTACAACTTTTCTGTCAGTTTAAAATTATTAATTTTAAGTTTAGAGAAAACCTCAAGTATCCTATAAACAATCCTTATGTTGGCTACTTTTTTCTTAACTTAAAATAGCAACAGAACCTGCAAGAGTGTTTAAAAGGCTAGTCTAAATCATTCATTTACCTTTTAAGTCAGAATAATGCTTCATTGTCTCAGTCTGTGAATGGGGAATCCAATGCGGTCCCTCCCTGAGGACAAAGCAAGAAGAGGTAACTGCCCAAGACATCTGAAGGCAGGGAGGAGTCCCCCACTTTCTCTGAGGAGGGAGTTTCATCTTGACCTCTAGCTCCTATTCATCTATTTAAAACGATCCTCTTAGTCACTCTGGTTGGCAAGGGGAACCCTAAAACATCCTAAATTCTGTCCCCTAAGAAGGTGTGCCTCCATGTCCCCTTCCAGGAGATGATGGACATAGTCAAAGCCATCTATGACATGATGGGGAAATACACCTATCCTGTGCTCAAAGAAGACACTCCTAGGCAGCATGTGGACGTCTTCTTCCAGGTACGTATGCACCTGCGCAAAGGCTTATACTGATGGACCAGGAGATGCTCCTGTGAGGTAGACCAGTGTATGTTACAGAAGACAGCAAAGAGCATGTTATCATGAACTATAAATGGTAGATTCCATAAAAATTCTCACAGGACCTGAGTAGAGAAGACGTCATTCATCGCATCTGTGTATTTACTGAGCACATTTGTCTGGGCTGCAAAGGGGAATAAGAAACTAGGGTAAGCCAGGCTGCAAGATCCTTAGGGGGAGGAGCTCAGTCTTGGTCTAGTAAAGGGTGGGTGCACACTGCTGATGACTGGGTGGAGAAGTAGCATCCTTAATTTAAAAAAAAATCTTGCAATATAGAGTACTAAAAAAAATCAGATTGGGGCTGGAGAGATGGCTCAGCGGTTAAGAACACTGGCTGCCCTTCCAGAGGTCCTAAGTTCGATTCCCAGCAACCACATGGTGGCTCACAACCATCTATAGTGGGATCTGATACCCTCTTCTGATATACAGTCATATACAGAGATAGAGCACTCACAAATAAAATAAATAAATCTTAAATTAAAAAAAAAAGTCAGCTCACTCTAACCCAAGCCTCCCACTTTGCAGCTAGGAAAAGAGATCTCTCCGATATCTTGAAAGTTTGCCCAGAAAATCCGCAGAGATGGACCAGAACCTTCTGTACCCAGTGTTCTTTCTGCCAGACAGAGAGACCAGTGAAAAGTGTGTGGGACACATGTGCTATGGCTTGGGTGTATGATCAAGGTTCATGGAAGCCTAGTCCTCAGCGTGGCAGTGTTTAAGGTCATGGAATCCTTAATGGGTGGGGCCTGATGGGAGGGGACTAGGTCCTTGGGAGCATTGCCTCAGAGATTGCTGTAGTTGCCACAAGCCTGAGTTGAATGAGCAAGTCGGGCCTCTCCTCATTCTCTGGCTTCCTGTTTTGTTGTGTGACCTCTTCCACATGTGCTCAATAAAATGACGGCATCCTTCATGTGGCTCTCACCAGACAGAAACTGTCTTAAACCTCTAGAACAGTAAGAAAAGGAAGCCTCTTTACTTAATACAGCACCCAGCCTCCGTTATTTTAGTGTAATAACAGAAACAGACTAATACATGTTGAGATGTCAGCATAACAACAATGTAGCAATGAGGTAAGTGTTGGGACCAATCTTTTGATGTAAGGAAGCTCATGAGGACCATAATACTATAACCAAGAACCAACTAGTTAGCAAAAGACCATCCTAATTCTGGGGTTAACAGAGAGAAAAGTCTGAAATGTGAAATTCCAGGTTCTTTAGAAACCTCTCTCTTGTGTCTTTCAGAAAATGGATAAAAATAAAGATGGCATCGTAACTTTAGATGAATTTCTTGAATCCTGTCAGGAGGTAAGGACAGATCTTGGGACACAATTGCTCTGGGACAGGGAATCTGGGATATGGGGACTGTAGAGGAAGGATCTGAAATCTTCACACACCTGCAGTCCCTGGACTCAGAAGCCCAACATCTCCACACCCCAGCCTGGCCTGTTCAGCACAGGCCTGAGCAGAAAGACGAAGCATAGGTCTGGGAGGTGTGAAGTCCCAGAAGGTCTTCATGGAATGAAATGTGCCAAATAGGTAGCCCTCTGCTTTCCACTGCCTCTGAATAGGTAGCCCTCTCCTTTCCACCGCCTCTGAATAGGTAGCCCTCTGCTTTCCACTGCCTCTGTGCCTGTTCCTCAGATAGAGAGGAACAGTTGCAAGACCTTCAGCAAGATTCTCAATCCAGTGGACAGAATTACCTGAAGTTCTTCCAAAAGTGTACTTGCAAACTACAACCCCAGATGCTCTAGAAGGGTCTAGAAACTGCCATCATAATTCAAATACTCAGTTCCAAGGCTGCTAGAGTGAATGTAAAGAACAGACTCCTTGAAGCTTTTGTTAAAATACAGATGGGGCCTGAACAGGTCTGAGGCCAGGCTCACCTTGTGCACACTCCTTAGGAAACACTGTGGTGCTGTTCCCTGGGCTGTGCTTTGGTTAAGTCTCAGGAATAACTTGACACCAATGCCGCTGCTGGGCACTGAGCCGGAAACAGCTGCTTCATCTACTTGAAAGGTTTATAGTCCACCTCGTTTCACAAAAGCACAGACTAAGCTTGCCCTAACACAAAGAGCGCTAACCAAGCTTCAGCCACATGAAAACCCTCCAGGCAGATGTCCCACATGACAGTGTTCCAGATAGTTAGCAATTAGGACAAGCTCAACACTGACCTTTTCTTTTGTTTGTTTTTTGAGACAGGGTTTCTCTGTGTAACGGTGCTGGCTGACCTGGAACTCACTCTGTAGATCAGGCTGGTCTCAAACTCACAGAGCGCTGGGATTAAAGACAAGTGCCACCACCTCCCAGCTCGACACTGACCTCTTTTAACTGACCTTGACCATTGTTCTAGAGTGTCCCCATTGAGCTTGGTGTTCACCAGTTAGTTGTCTAGGGATCCCAAGGAACTAGGTAGCCAGAAGGAAGGATGCTGGGGTGGAGAACAGAATCGGGTCAGCCGCTTCACCTGTGGAGTTAGAAATACTTTAATATTCAATCATTATGAACAGGCTAAGCATCTATGTCTGTCATACCCATTTCAAGCAGAGAAAACTGGGGCACTACAAGGTGTGACTAATGCTACAACGAGTGACAGAGATGGGTTTTAAACTCCGTCATACCGATGGCAAACACCATGCCTGAGAAGTGCTCTCTCTTTCTTTACTTTGCTTTCCAGGTGAGAGAAGTGTTCGAACCTTGTTCCTCACACGAGCACCTTCCACAGTCATTCTTTATATAATTCATGTTTTTCACCACCTCACAGTAGGTGGATATTATGCTCAAGCCCGATTTATACCCAGGGGAACTAAGACACAGACAGGTTAAGTACCACAGGCAGAAAGTAAGAGCTGCCGGGCTTGAACACAAGCTGCCTGACTCCAGAACCCACAGCAACTGACAAAGACTCCGATCCTCACAACCAACGTTGTCGCTCTTGATTTTCCTCTATCACAGGTCTGCTTCCTCAGCCTTAAATTCCGTGACACAGCACACACTCACACACATACACAGTCAATTTCCTTGAATACTACGTTAGCCAAGTATTGCTTTGCATCTCACAAAGTTTAATATTTCGTATTTTCACTATATTTTAACTCAAAATGTAGAAGTGTAGTACTTAGTATGCAAAGATTTAAAAACTTTATACCTTCAATATTTATACCTTAGAAAGCTGGGCATGGTAGTGCACGCCTTTAATCCCAGCACTCGGGAGGCAGAGGCAGGCAGATCTCTGTGAGTTTGAGGCCAGCCTGGTCTACAGAGCAAGTTCCAGGACAGCCATGCTACACAGAGAAACCTTGTCTCAAAAACAAAACAAACTGAAAATTGCTTACCAAGACTGAGTAAAAAGAGAAATATTTTTAAATCCTCAAATTGCTGATATCAGAAGTAAAAAATAATAACATCTACTATCAGTTTTACTGATTTTAAAAGATGATTATTCATTCTTCAATAAATTCAACAATTTGCATAAGATGTATGAATTCCTTACAAAGCACAGCTTATCAAAACTTAACAAAAAGAAAACAAAAATGTAAATAATCCTGTCTCAAAGACTTGGAATCTGTAACTTAAAGCTTTACCCCAGGGAAAATGACAGGCTTAAATGTTCATGGTGCATTCTTGCAAACTTTTAAGGAAGAAAGGATACTAACCTCAAGGAGCGGAGAATAAAAGAGGACCGCCCCAGCATGATTGATGAGGCTATCATAACCCTAAGATGAGACGTTGCAAGGTTGGTTTAACATTCAAGAATTAGTCAATATAATTAATCACGATAATGGAACAAACAGGAAAAGCTGTGATCATCTCCACAGATGTGGAAAATCATTTCATACACCACATTGACAGAGCATCTTAAAGAAAAACAACGCATTGATCCACTGGATCATTTTTCTCTCCTGAATGCCGAAGTGCGGGCTAGATCTTTGCCTCTTGTGTGCCTTGTTTGTGAGGCTGCCGCGGACTTCCCTTAGCACGGGAGCCCCACTCCTGAGATTTGCTCAAGTCCTGAGCTCCCAGGCAGGAGCCTCCGACAGCTCTAACCGTCTTCTCTCCCACCGCTCTCTTCCCAGGATGACAACATCATGAGATCTCTACAGCTGTTCCAAAACGTCATGTGACTAAGGACTCTCGCCATCCTGCCCTCAGAGACACTGAACAAACACCTCGATGCCCTGATCTGCCCTCGTTCTGACTTTACACACCAACTCTTGGGACAGAAATACCTTTTACACTTTGGAAGACTTCTCTGCTGAAGACTTTCTACAAAACCTGGAATCATGTGGCTCAGTCTCTGATTGCCAACTCTTCTCCTCACTCCTCTTGAGAGAGACGAGATGAAACCTGAGTTTGTTTCGGAAGCATGCCCATCTCTTCATGCTGCTGCCCTGTGGAAGGCCCCTCTGCTTGAGCTTAAACAGTAGTGCACAATTTTATGCTTACATGTCCCCAACTCACTGCCTCCAAGGCAGACAGACCCCTATGAATCTGTAAGCCAGAGGACCTGAGCCAAATGTCCACCATCCTCTGATGGCCTCCCAAGCCAATGTGCCTGTTTCTCTTCCTCTGGGGGAAGAAAGAGTGTTCTACAGAACAATTAGAGTTTATCATGATAAGATTGGGAGAGGCAGCACCTAACACATGTAGAATAGGACCGAATTAATAAGCATGGTGTCGTCAGATGACCCAAACTGCCCATGTCTTTTGTTTCCAGAGGTAGGAACTAATAATTCTCTCACACTAGCATCTGTGCTCATAGAGCAAGTCTCTTCACATGTCCAGAAGGAGGACCGCTGCCCAGTGGTCTATCCCTCCTCTCCATCCCCTGCTCAAGCCCGGCACTGCATGTCCCTCCCAGAAAGTCCAGAATGCCTGCGAAATGCTGTACTTTTATACCCTGTTCTAATCAATAAACAGAACTATTTCGTACACTCTCAATCATTTCTTCCATGACTCCATTGCTCAGGAGAGGTAAGTTATGACAAGGGATGGATGATTAGTCCATCCATTCGGCCTTGGGGTGCTAATAGTCTCTTGGGGCCACAGTATCATCACCCTAAGACCGTCCTCTGTAGCATTCCATTCAAATGCAGATACTGTGATCATACATAACTACAACTTGAAGACAAAGCCTTTCAGAACACCTCCTGTTCTAACAAGATTGCCCCTCCCAAGACTCCAAGATGGAGAGCCCAGAGCCCCGTGTGGTGCAGGTGAGGATACAGAGCTGAAAAGAAGGACCGGGTCTCTCTGCTGATGGTGTGGAGTTCAAAGACTGATCAAGGGATTTCATCTTATAACGACAAAATGATTACTTGGGTTCAGCATCATGTATCTTAGTTTTCCCAGTGATATCACACTAAAAATTTCTAACAAGAACATCCTTGAAAAGATTTAAGGAAGCATTATTATCTGTCAAGGGCTGCATTGCAAGTGTTATAGGCATTTTCTTATTTCATGCACATGGTAGAACATTCCAGAAGTAAATTCTTGGTTTTATTTTTGAGGACCTCGAAGCTCAGAGGGGTAAGGGGACCTTCCTCATACAGCACTCCCAGTCTGTGAGGGGATTCCTCTTGATCCAAGAAACTGGGAGCATTTCCCAGAAATCTCAGTCATTTGTAATCAGCTAAGGGAGATATAGTGTCAAAGTTCATTCTCTGTTACAGTGAGAAACACCATGACCAAAAGCAACTTGGGAAGAAAAGGGGTTATTTCATCTTACACTTCACAGTCTATCATCAGGGGATGCCCAAGCAGACATGTGAATGAGTGTTGCTTACTGGTTTGTTTGCTAGCTCACTCAGAAGCTCAAGCTCAGCTGCCTTTCTTCAACAGTCCAGGCCCACTTGTCTAAGGATGGTATCATCTGCAGTGAGCTAGCCCCTTCCACATCAATCAGCAATCAAGGAAATGTCCCCAGGGGCATGCCGTAGGCCAATCAAGTGGAGGCAGTTCTTCAACTGAGATTACCTTTGCCCAAGTATGTGTAGGTTTGTGTCAAATTGACAAAACCATGGCACATGGATAGTCTTCAAAGTCACTTATCAAATGAGGAAGCTGTCAGACAGGATACATTGAGCAGCTGTGGACCTATCACAGAGACAGGCCACCACAGCACTTGTGTGCGTGAGTTACTCCCAGTGTGGTGGCCACTGGCTATCTCCTTTCAGTTTGGAACTGTTTGGTCCACAGCTTTGTTCCTCTATTTGAGTGTCTTAAGTGCAGTCATATGACCCTATAAGACTGCTAGATGTGTGACCTGTCCCCAATCAGGCATCCTCCTGGACCCAAGCTAAGCATCTCATGGCCCTTCTTCTGTGGTCCACACTGCATCACTAAGCTGTGTGAAGTCTGGGCCAGTGGTTCTCAGCCCTAGCTGCACCTCAGAGCCACCTGGGGAACTTATAAAAACTACCAATGCCTGTGCCCCACCCAATGTCAAAGAATAATCTCTGAAGATGAGACCTGGACGTCAGCATATTTAGACACTACCCAGAAAGTAGTGTGCATACTGTACTAAGACGAGAAACTGACCATATCTATTGCTAGAGTGGAACTTATGACCTGAGTCACTCATGGCCATAACAACTGAGTCATGGTGGAATGAGGCCTAGGGTAGCTCAAACAGCATGAATCTCAAAACTTGTGCTGGGAATAACAGGACAAGGATATTCTCTCTTCTGGATCTGTAAAGGAAGGAACGTGACCTAGGATGTGCTGGTAACTATTCAGGAATTCCAAATATTTTTCTGCCAACCAAAGGGCTAATGAAGCTACTACCAATCATACAAGGCAAGGTAGAAGTATAGTAATAAAAGAAATTGAGGCCCTAATGACATCATAAACCACCAAATCAAGTTGGGCATGAAGCTAGACAATTTGACCTTCAAAGATGCTTGCATTAGATGCTGGTGTAGTGAGCATTTCATACTATATCATAATCTCCTAAGGAGCAGAGAAGGGGGCACTTTTTGATGCTAAATTCGGAATCATTATCCCAGATGGACTGGGTTGGGATCTCTAATGGTGCCCTGAGCACAGGCTACTTTACAGCTCTCCAGGCTACACCACTGTGCACCTGAGGTTGAAGCTCCACTCTAGGCTAAAGGAAGGGTTGGTACCTTTATCCCTGTGTTAACCAGGCCACACATCAGAAGCTAGAGTGAGTCCTGAGCATCCTCGGGATGTTCAGATAGAAACCACAGTGGAGAGATTCAAAACAGTCTTCGGATTACTAATCAGACAGCAGGAAAAGGCCGTCCTGGGTTGGCAGCATATTGTGACACCGGGAGCACGAGGTCTGTCTCAAGCGTGTCTTCCTGAGCCACCCAAAAACGGTCACCATTGGCCAGTCAGCTGTGTAATAGATATGGTGATTGCCTCATCCATATTCCCATTCCCTCGGCACTCACCATCACTGCGCAGGTGGGCTCAACTGCTACCAACTGCAAGTGCCAAGACTTAGTGCTGTGTCCCTGGCACAGACACGCTCTGGCCATGAGAGTCCCACTCTGCCTGTGGGCAGGGCAGGGAAGAATAAATAGGTCATCGATGTCTGTAATGAGAGGTCCTAACCCCATGACCATTGGGAGTTGGCAGACGAATACCCTACATCCTTCCCCCCTCAGTAGGGGATCTGGAGGTCTCTTTCTCTCCTAGCATCCTCAGTAACACTGCCCTCAATTTCCCACAGTAGTAACCTACAATCAATCAGATAGATATGTGTCCTGCTTTCATGAGCCTTATATTCTAGTGGGAGGAAATGTACCAAAATGATTTTCAATGAAGAGAGTAAGACTGTATCATGATAGAGGTAAGAGTGGATACTTTATACAGGGTAGGAAATGATATGCCTCTGAAGAGCAGATAGCTCGGCTTGACATTATCTCCAGCTAAGAAATCCTCTATGCACATATTTTTGAGTCTTGCTATGGCTTGGATATGTCTTGAATGTGCCCCAACACACACCCAAATAATTGTATGTTGGGACTATGGTCTTACTACGGAAATATGAGGTGGCGTTAGAGCATTTAAGATGGGGGAAGAGTGGTTCCCGATAACTAGGTCACTAGCTAGCTGTGCTGCTCTTGGAAAGAGTTTATGTACTTCTCACAGGACTTCAGTTAGTTCTTGAGACAGATTTGTTGTAGAAGAGCAAGTCTGACTGCTCTCCACACTCTGCCTTCTGGTCTTACTATGTGATCTTTCCCACCACGATGCCATCTGCCATTGGAGCCTCGCTATAAAAAGTGAACCAAAGAGGCTCCCCAACTTGGGACTTTCAGCCTTCAAAACTATAATCTAAACAAATCTCCTTTCTCTCGGAAGGACTCAGCCTACAAGACTTTGTTACAGGACCAGAAAGCGAACCAGCACAAGCTCCGTAGCAGCCCTGTGAGCCAGGTATCCCAGGAATCTGCTTTGCAGATGAAGAGACAGTTCCTGGAAACACTCACATAGCTGGAAGTGGGTTTAGCCAACCTCTAAAATCCACACCAGTTTTATTTCCGAGAGAGGCTGGAGCTCAGTCCTGGCTTTAACGGCACACAAACACCAGAAGGTGTCGGGAAGCAGCTGCCGTGAAAGCTACAAGCACAAACAGCCACAAAAAAGTCCATCAATCCAAACCAAAGCACTCCTCCTCTACAGGAAATGAAGCCAAGAAGCCAAGAACACATGCAAAGACAGTCATATGTTTCTCGGAGAAGCTAAAACTACGCGTCCTTCCACATCAAAACTAGGATCAGCTCAACTGGCAGATTGCAACAAGCTTTGTGCTCTAAGCCTAAAACTGGGAGCTGGGGACACCCTGAAGTCAGCCAACTCCAGTGGGTGGGACTTGGAAGACCCAAGAAATGCTGGGGCGATGGCTACGCTCCTGTTCTAAGAAGCTGCTTGTGTTGCTAATTAGTCAATAAATAAAACACTGATTGGCCATTGGCTAGGCAGGAAGTGTAGGCGGGACAAGGAGGAGAATAAAGCTGGGAAGTGGAAGGCTGAGTCAGAGAGACACTGTCAGCCGCCATGATGACAAACAGCATGTGAAGATGCTGGTAAGCCACGAGCCATGTGGCAAGGTATAGATTCATAGAAATGGATTAATTTAAGCTGTAAGAAAAGTTAGCAAGAAGCCTGCCACGGCCATACAGTTTGTAAGCAATATAAGTCTCTGTGTTTACTTGGTCGGGTCTGAGCGGCTGTGGGACTGGCAGGTGAGAGAGATTTGCCCTGACTGTGGGCCAGGCAGGAAAACTCTAGCTACATACTTGCGTGTTCTTTCATGAAGCACATGCAAGTAAACTAAACCAACCATCACCTCCCATACCTGTGGCAGCAGGGATTGGCTTGGGAATAGACTGAAACAAGAAACCAATTTCAATGTCAACAGTATCAGGGCTTTTGAGAAGAACAGTGCAATGATGTTGTTCGTTTTTTTGGCTGGACAAGGTAAAATACACAATCTACAACTGACCATTTTGTAATCTGAAGGGAAGCCAACACATAGGTCAACATGTGTCACAGAAATAAAGGCAGAGAGATGAGGAGAAGTGAACTCTTTCTTGTTTGTTTATTTTTTGAGACAGGGTCTCACTGTGTTATCTGGAGCTTTCTATGTAGTCCAGTATGGCCTCAAACTTACAGAGATCCACTTGTCTCTGCCTCCAAGTGCAGGGATTAAAGGTGTGTGCAACCATGCCCTGTGAGGAGTGGACTCTTGATCATGTCACTGAATTGCTATCACAAGCTTCATGTGATGCTACATACACCTCTAGTGTTTTGGGGAACATGCATCAACAAATACTAACAAATTCCTTTTTCACTGCTTTAGAAAGTTTACTTGGGCTGGTTTTTTGGAACACATTCCCTATGGTGGGACACCTTGCACAGCCTTGATGCAGAGGGAGGGGCTTGGACCTGCCTGGACTGAATGTACCAGATTTTGCTAACTCCCCATGGGAGGCCTTACCTTTATGGAGGAGGGGATGGAGGATTAGGGGGAAAGGCTGGAGTAGGGAGCAGGAGGAGGGATGAGAGGGCAGAGAGATGAGGAGAAGTGGACTCTCTGTGGTTGGTATGTAAAATGAATAAAAAATTTCTTAATAAAGAAGAAAGTTTACTTGGATCTTCTGTAATCTACATCTTGGTATATGCTGTCTATAATGGTTAGTTTTAATTATCAACCTGAGAAAACCTAGAATCACCTAAGAAAGAATCTCTATGTGTTATTGTGTAGATCAGGTTGGTCTATGGGCATGTCTATGGGGGATTATCTTGGTGACATTGAGGTGGAAACACCCACTTACTATGAGTGACATCATTCCCGAAGCAGGCAATCTTGAACCACATAAAAGCGGAGTCAGAGAGCTGAGCACAAGCCTATACACATTCTTTGCTCTCTGATTATGAATGTGAGGTGACCAGCTTGCTCCAGCTTCCACTGCTCTGACGCCCCTGCCATGATGGACTGCACCTGGACCTGCAGGCTAAAGCAAACTCTTTTCTGCCTACATTTCTTTATTCAGGGCATCGTGTCACAGCAGCTGGAAAGAAGAAGCTAGGATACCACTCTACTAGTTCATACGACACCTGAGACAACACAAACTCACAGCGACACAGTGAGGTGGAGTAGAGCTGGACAGGGGAGTTCAGCTTCACATCTACCACACCACTTGGTGTCTATTTTGAGCTCAGAATATAAAAGTACAAGTTACTCACTACACACTTACTATATGCTAAATAGTTCACCTCCTTAGTTCACATCACTCCATCCTCATCCCCCTGAGCGTGGTTGTATCATTGTCCCTGTTTACTAATAAGGAATCCACGGCACAGAGGTCACGTAGCCAGTGTGATCTAATAACTGTAAGTTGTAAAGAGGGGTTTTAATTCAGAACTTTCTCTCATTCTTAATCACTAGCCCAGGAAGTATCAAGTGCAGTGTGTACCTGAAGTCAAGTAGATTAACTGAGTGCCAAAGCACAGGACACAAGGCTCAGTGTAAAGGAAGCAACTAAGCCACACACCTAGGGATTGCCACCATCTTGGTCGTGGATACAGTGCTATTGGGCCTGACCAGTTTCAAAAGAAAACTGAAAATCTGGACTTGTAAATAAAATCTCCCCATTGGATGCCAAGCAGGTGTAAAGATACTATGCAGAGCAAACTAAACAAGCATTAGAGTTGAACTTGGCCTACAGACTCCCAAACTCTACACTACTCTTCTCCACTAACAAAGGACCGTAATGTGCCATGATGCTATGCGATTAAGTAACTCACGCTGGTAATTTTATAACTTATTGATGTGCTGTGGTGGGTAATCTTTATTGTCAACTTGACTGTATTTAGAATCATCTAAGAGATAAACCTCTGGGAGTGTCTCTGAGGGCATTTCCAGAAAGGTTTAACAGGGGAGTGAGTGAATGCCATGTGTGTTTATTTGGGTCTGAGCGGCTGCGGAACTGGGCAGGACACAGGAAAACTTCCAGTGAAGTCCTACCCTATGTGGGTGCACCTTCCCACAGGATGGAGTCCTAGACTTATTCATCACTTTTTACTTCCTGAATGCAAACGTGGCGGCATGGCCGACATTCTCGTTCTCCCGCTACCTCACTGTCCCAGCTGTAGTGGACTGCATCCCCTTTTAACCTCTGCATCCCCTTTTAACCTGTGAGGTAAAATAAACGATTCCTCAAGCTGCTTTTGTCAGATCCCGGCAACAAGAAGAATAACTAATGTAGAAAGTCGGTACCCATGAGTGAGGCTGTTGCTATGACGACCTGACCATGTGGTTCTTGGGCCATTGAAACTGGTTTCTGGAAGGAATGTGGAAAGATTTGGAGATGAGACGCCAAGAATCCTCCATGTAAGCAGAGCTCATGGGACAATCTTGTGAGGATGTGGGAAACCAGAATGCTGATGGAAGTGCGGAGAGTGGAGGCCGGGCTCCTGAGGTTTCAAAGGGAGCAGCGACTCTGCTGAGCGCTCTGCCAGGGGCCTTTCATCTTCTAATCTGGCTGAGTGCTGCTTTTGTTCTGAGATCTTCAGTGAGGCTGAATTCAAAAGTAATGCACAGAATTCTTTTGGCGGAAATTTCAAGTCAACTAGCACTCAGGATGTGTCATGAGATAACGTACTTTATATTGATAAATTGTTGGGTGCTATTTAAGTTCACTAAGGAGTGGACTCTTAGACTAAGGAGGTCCTCCAACCTGTTTCTGGGTACAGGGGAGGGAGGGGACTGGCCCTGGTCACGCTGGTCCTCTGGCTCTCTAACAGGGAGAAGGGAAAAGAGACAGTAATTAAGTGCATTAAAAACATTGCACCCTTTGGAACTGTTTGTGATCAAAGAAGGTAAAACCAATCCCAAAGACGTTTACTATCGTTTATTCCATGGTAAAAAGATGCATTCAGTAGGAAGTGGAAGCTGGAACCTCATCCGTGGAGAGGAAACTCAAGCGGGAACTCCAGCTAACTTCATCAGTTTCCCCCTGTTGAATTCTGCCGGATGTTTGTAAGCCCTCAAATTGATGAGGTCGCCTTTATTTGCTCTCCCAGTTAGGCTACTACTCTCCCTTCTGTTGGCTGTTGTAAGTTCTGGATTTGATGATTTCCTGTCTGTAGGCTGTTTCTGTCTACCTACTGTTCCCTGTTTGTCTTTTTGTGTTTATTGGCTACGAGAAGTACAGTGATCGTAGACCAAATTCCAGACAGTACAGAGTGTGCATGTTAATGCTCACCACTCAGCCTCAGGTCTACACTGAGAGACGAGCAAGCAGAGAGAAATACACAATTTTACAGTTTGCTGAGGGAAGGATATAGATGAGTACCCTCGTTGGTTTTAATTGTCAACTTGACACAGCCTAAAGTCATCTGAGAGGAGAAAACTCAGATGAGGAATTGCCTCGATCAAGTGGTCTATGAGCACATCTGTGAGGGTTTGTTGTGACTATTAATTGATATAAGAAGGTCCAACTATATATACGTATATGTTCATATATATGTATACACACAGATGTATGTATATATAGCTATATATACATGCATGAATCATAGCACTAGCTAGCAAGCAATGCTGCTCCATGGTTTCTGCCTCCACTTCCTTCCTTGAGTTCCATTCCTAACTTCCCCCAGAGATGAACTGGGATCTGGAAGTATGAGTCAAACAAACCCTTTTCTCCCTGAGTTGCTTTTTGCATGTGTTTTCTCACAGCAACAGAAATAAAATGGGAGCAGCGAGCTTTAAAATGCAGACGAGCTAAGTACGAAAGTAGTGACAAGTGGAGATTACCTCTGGGCCAGCGATAGGACAGGTGCCCAGGGCAAGACCCTAGCTGGGAAAGCTTTTGAAGATGCAAATTCATTTTAAAGGAGAGCCCCTAAGCTGAGAATGCTACAGAAGGGGTTTTCATGATGCCAGCAGCTGCCTAGGCAAGTGTTTTCTCAGACTGCTCTCCGGAAGCATTGCTGGGATACAGTCCATCACAGTGAGGGAGGTTATGACAATGGGCAGATCGCTAGCACCTTGGTGGATCAAGAAGAGAGCAAGGAGAATGCAGGAGCCAGGCACACTTCCTCCTTTTTTCCCCTTTTTATTCAGGCCAAGACCCCAAGCCATGAAATGGTTTTTTCCATATTCAGGGTGTCTCTTCCCCCCTCAGTGAAGCCTCTCTGGCAACACCCTCATAGAAACAGCTGGAAGTGTGCCTTCAGGGTAATTCAAAATCCAACCAAGCTGAAAATAAAGGCTAATTATCATGACATAAGTGGATCATGCTGGTTTCTTTTTGTGCCTTGCTTATTTGTTAATGTTCTTTATATTCATCTAGTACTATATTTTCATAAATGACAAGACTTCTCTCTTTTTGAGACTTTGTATCATTGCTCTCTGTGTGTGCATATGTGTGTGTGTCTGCACATATGTGCATGTGTGTATATATGTGTGCATAATGCATTATCTTCAGCCATTCATCACTGACAGATACATACAGCGATTCTGTGTCTTAACTATTATGAATACCACTTTAGTGAGCATGGTAGTACAGGGGTCTCCTCAAATATTAATCTCATTTCCTCTGTAAATACACTATCTTAGTTAGGATTTCTGTTGCTGTGAAGAGACACCATGACCACAGCAACTCTTAGAAAGGACAACATTTAAATGTGGCATCTTGTTTACAGTTCAGAGGTTCAGTTCATTATCATCATGGAGGGACATGGCAGGGTGCTGGCAGACATGGTAATGGAGAGGTAGCTGAGCGTTCTACATTTGTGCAGGCAACAGGAAGTGTTCTCAGACCCTGGGTGGTATCTTGAGCATATATGAGACCTCAAAGCCCACCCTCATAGTAACACACCTCCTCTAACAAGACTGCACCTACACCAACAAGGCCTTACCTCCTAATAGTACCACTCCCTTGGGGGACCGTTTTCTTTCAAACTACCAAATAGACCAATAAGTAAAATTGTTGAATCTTATGGTGGCTTCATTTTTACATTGTTGAGGAAACTCTACACTGTTTGCTACAGTAATTGTAGGGCATAAGGGTTCCCTTTCTCTACATTTCCCCAATACTTGGTATTTTTGTCTTTTTTATTATGGCCATTCTAACAGGTTTAACATAATGTCTCATTTGATTTGAATTTCCCTTATGATGAATGATGATGAATACTTTTAAGACACCCATTAGTCATTTGTATGTTTTTAAAAATAATATCTACTCGTGTTCTTTGTCCATTTGTAAGTTTGGGGTTGCATATTTTCTTCCTTTGGGGTTGCTTAGATTTCTTATGTATTTTATACATCCACTTCTTATCAGATATATAGTTTTCAGTTTTTCCCCAATTCTGTAGGTTGTCTTTTCACTCCGTTGATCATTTCCTTTGTTATTCAAATGAATGGAGCTTGATGAGATTCTTTTACATAGTTCTGATTTTGCTCACTAGGCTTTGGGTTATATCCAAACAATGATTTCCAATCAGTACCAAGAAACTTCTCTCTTCTAATAGCTTCAATTTTATGTTTTACATTTTACATTTAAATTTTGATCAATTATAAATTGATTTTTTATGTTGGAAATAAGGATTGGATTTGATTATTTTGCATGACTACATGTTTTCCCAGTGTTTTTTCCTGGACATATGAGAAACCACTTATGATTTCTTGGAACCTTTGTTGAAGACCAACTAGCCATAAACTCAGTCAATGCAGGAAGAAGAAATTAGCCTTGCTTTATAGTTCATAGAGAGTTTCAGTCTTCAAGGTGCAGAAAATTTTGGAAGATGGTGGCATGACAATGTGAAAATACTTAACACTATTGAACTATGACCTTGAAAATAGTTAAGAGAATAAGGGCCCAGGGTGGTGGCACATACCTGTGTTGGGGACTGCTTAGGAAAGTGAGGCAGGAGGATAGCTTAAACCTAAGAATGCAAAGCCAGTCAGCATAACAAGACTCTATCTCAAGCAAGATAAATGGGTAGCATGATGAGTGCATATTTTACCACACTCAAAAATTTTAAAATAATAGGACAAATTGACCAAAGAGGGGAGAAAATCCCTCCTAGGTCCATATGACTTCACTGATTAATTCCATCCAATATATTTCTTTTTTTCTCTTATATTAAAGGTTTTCTTTTGAAAATATTTTTATTTTATAATTAATTTAATTTTACATATCAGCCACGGATTCCCCTGTCCTCCCTCCTCCCATTCCCCAGCCTTCCCTCTCAATCCATTCCCCATTCCCATCTCCTCCAAGGCAAGGTCTCACCTGGGGAGTCAGCCCAGCCTGGTAGATTCAGTTGAGGCAGGTCCAGTTCCCTCCTCCCTGTACCAAGGCTGAGCAAAGTGTCTCAGCATAAGCCCTAAGTTCCAAAAAGCCAGCTCATGCACCAAGGATAGGTCCTGGTCCCACTGCCTGGGGGCCTCCTAAACAGTTCAAGCTCATCAACTGTCTCACTTATCCAGATGGCCTGGTCCAGTTCCGTGGGGGCTCCTCAGCTATTGGTTCACAGTTCATGTGTTTCCGCTAGTTTGGCTATTTGTCCCTGTGCTTTTTCCAATCCTGGTCTCAATATCTCTTGCTCATATAATCCCTCTTCTCGATCATCGATTGGACTTCTGGAGCTCCACCTGGGGCTTGGCCGTGGATCTCTGCATCTGCTTCCCTCAGTCACTGGATGAGAGTTCTATCATGACAGTTAGGGTGTTCAGCCATCCGATCACCAGAGTAGGTCAAGCTCAGGCACACTCTCAACCATTGTCAGTAGTCTACAGAAGAGGTATCTTTGTGGATTTCTGGGGACCTCTCTAGCACTCTGCTTCTTCCTATTCCCATGGGGTCTTCATTTATCATGGCATCTCTTTCCTTGTTCTCCCACTCTGTTCCTGATCCAGCTGGGACCTCCTGCTCCCCTAAGCTCTCTTCCCCCTCCCCCTCCCCTCCATTTTTTGATTTCGAGACAGGGTTTCTCTGTGTAGTTTTGGTGCCTGTCCTGGATCTCGCTCTGTAGACCAGGCTGGCCTCAAACTCATAGAGATCTTCCTGGCTCTGCCTCCTGAGTGCTGGGATTAAAGGTGTGTGCCACCACTGCCCAGCCCTCTATCCAATATTTAAAGAAAAATATGATGAACGCATCATAAATTGTTTCCTGAATTAGAAGATGAAAGAATATAGTCCCAACTATTTTAGAAGGCCAGTATTTACCTGCTGCAAACATACAACAATAAGGCTATTTTAATTGAAGACTAGTATCTCTCATAAGCATAGACAAAATTACTACAGATCAAACAGTGATATTAAAAATATAATGACATGTCATATAACTAAGTGGAGTTTGTCTCAAGAACATAAAACTAGTTTAACATCTTTTTTAAAACTATGTATTTTAGCACAGTAACAGAATAAAGGAAAAATAATACAATCACTCCAATAGATACAGAAGATACACTTGAAAATTATTCTTCAGTGATCAGAGCTGGCCACAATTTAGATATATAAGAGATTTCCCATAATATAATAAAATGAACCTATCAAAACAATCTAGAGTCAACATCATGCTTACAAGTTAAAGGCTGGATTCTTTCCTTCTAGAACAGTGCTTCTCAACTTGTGGGTCATGACCTCTTTGGAGTCAAAGGATCCTTTCATAGGGGTCACCTATCAGATATCCTGCATATCTGATATTTACATTATGATTCATAACAGCAGCAAAATCATATGTTATGATTTATAGTTATGAAGTAGCAACAAATTAATTTTATGGTTGGGGTCACCACAACCCGAGGGACTGTATTAAAGGGTGGCCCAGCATTAGGGGGTTGAGAACCGCTGTCCTAGACTGAGGAACTCTACGAGAACTGCTCTCGCCACTTCTACTCACCCTTGCACTGGGGACTCTGGCTTGAGCACTAAAGCAAGAAAGCAAAAGCTTCCCGATAAAGATGGAGAAGGGGTGAAGTACAAGTTCATTCTCTCAGGCGACATGAAGAGCCTTTCAGAAAACCCAATGGAATCTACAAAAAATAAATAAATCCTGCAGCTAAGAATTGTGTTTGGTAAGATAATGGAATTCAAGATCTGTATGCAGAAACTTAATTGTTGTATCTTTATGCTAGAAACAAACAATCAGAAATTAAAATTAGAAAAGCAATACCAATCCTAACACCGTCACAAACAGGAAATTCTGACAAACGTAGAAAAATCTGAACACACTCAAACACTTTAAAACTCTGCTCCACAGAGGTTTAAGACAATTAAATGGATAGAATAGTGCTCAAGGGTTGAAGGACTCAGTATTCGGGGTGTCTCCCCAAATCTACCTATAGAATCAATTCCAGCTAAAATCTCTGAGGGTTTTTTACTTTCAGAATTGATTTTAAAAAAAAAAAGTTCCATACTTTCAATAGAAGCTAAAGGAGTTACCTATGCTAGCCCAGACTATTTCTGAGCAAAATCAAAATGAAATGACTAGCATTCCTTAATTTCAAATGTTGTTATTATGCTGTAGTAATGGAGACACGGAGAAGAGTAGCTGGAACAGAAACAGCACTGAGGAAATTGGAAGTCTATATGTAAAGAAAAGATACCGTATCTATGAGCTACTTCTCTGTTACTGGGATAAAACACCACAGCCAAGGCCACTGATGGAAGATAACGTTGTCTGACGGTTCCAGAGAGAGTCCATAATGGCATGCCGCACATGGCCATGGCGGCCTGTAGCCAAAGCAGGGGGCTGAGAGTTCACACCTTCAACTGTCAGCAGGAAGCAGAGAGTCTGATCTGGAAGTGGAGCAAGACTATAAACTCTCAAAACCTATCCCCAGTGGAGCATTTCCTCCAGCAAGGCTGCACCTCCCATAACCCCTCCAAATGGTACCAACAGGGCACCAAATGTTCAAGTCCCTGAGCCTACAGGGGACATTGTCTTCAAACAACAGCACCATATAGCTTACCATATACAGAAATTAGCTCAAATGAATGATAAACTTAAGCTTAAAACCCAAAGTGTGTGCATGTGTGTGTGTATAACGTGTGTGTATGCACAAATGTATCCATACACTTGAAAATATAGGAGAAATTCTCTATGATCTTTCATTACACAAACATTTCCTGTGCAGCACAATCCACAAAAGGGTGAGATGATGACGTGAACTTTATCAGAATGAAAGTGCTTGCTCTTTGGTTTTTTGTTTTTTATTTTAATTTTTCTTTTTAATTGACATGTCACACTTGCATATATTTATGGAGTACAGGGTAATATTTCAATGCGTGCATACAATGTATCCTGATTAAATTGGGGTAATTAGCATCTCTATCTCCCCTAATTTCTTCACTTTGGGAACTTTTTAGTTCCTCAGAACATCTGCTGTTTGAATGAAAGGACAGGCTAAATATTGAGAAAAATATCTGCACAGCATGTATTTTATGTAGAGCTCATATCCAGAATTTAGAAAGAAGTCTCACAGCTCAGTAAGAGAAAAACTCCTTTTAAAAGAGCGGAAAAGTTGAAAGGACACTTCATTGAAACAGGACAGTGGCTGAGTGTGGAGACTGTTCCATATTACTCGGCATTAGGAAAAACAAGTTAGAGTGACCACCACCAGACATTAGCCAAACTAGCCATGGTTAAGACTGATCATCCGCAGTGATGCTGAGGGCGTGGATGAGCTTCAGCTTACTCTCTGCTGCTGGGAATGTGTAGTTCAACCTTTTTAGAAAATGGTGCCACCTGCATTCAAGGTGGGCTTTCTCTCTTCAAATAATCTTTTCTGCAAACACCCTCATAGGCATATCCAGAGATGTGTTTCCATGGTGATTATTAAAACTCTCTAGATTACCATGTTTGTTTCTTTAAAAGCTTAATGTGTACCTAACCAATTATCAGCCATTTCATTCCTACATTTTAACTTGAGAAAAATGGAAGCATATGTATTCACAAACATTCATGATGGCTTTTTTAAACAGCAAGATAGCTAAAAATATCTCAAATGCCTAACACCAGGTGATACATAAACAAACCCGTGGCATATTCAATGTGATGGAATACTACTCAGTGGTGAAAATGGATTATTGATAAACAAAATAGATGCCTCTCAAAATCAATAATGCTTCTGAAAAAAATTATTTTTTGTTACCACTCGATAAAGGTCTTCATTCCCCGTCTCATGTGGAGACTGAAACTTGAGAAAACACAGGTTCTTGGAACTGGGGAAATGGGCCATGGGTAAAGTGCTTACTGCACAAGAGTGGGACCCACGTTTGGATCCATGAAAAAAAACAGGGGTGGCAGCATGTGCCAGTAACCTTGGAGCTGGGAAGGCAAAGACAGTCTAGTCTAGCCAATCAGTGAGCCCTAGATTCAGTGACAGACTCTGTCTTGATAATGACGACGACAACGACGATGCGCTGTAAAATAAGCCTTTTGTTCACTGTGAATATGTATTATTATAACTGGTCAATAAAGAACCGACTTGCCGATGGCTAGGCAGGATTTTTGAGGCAGAGAGAACACTGGATAGAAGGAGGGCGGAGTCGGAGGAGTAGCGAGCCAGACAGAAGAAGCAACATAGGATGTTCAAGGATGAGGTAAACGAGCCTTGGAGCAGCACATAGACTAATAGAAATAGGTTAATTTAAGTTGTAAGAGCTAGCTAAGAACGAACTTAAGCTATTGGCCAAGCATTTATAATTAATATTAAGTCTCAGCCTGGTTATTTGGGAGCGACTGCTGGGACACAGAAAAACTCCACCTACAATAATGATAATGATAAGTAAATCAGAGGAAGATGATTGACATTGACCTTCAGCCTTCACACACACACACACACACACACACACCCCACACATGTGACATAATATACAAAAAATACTTTTATAATTACTGGTTCTTAAGAGCTTTCCAAGACATGCCTTCCTCTGGATCCTCGAAAATCAACCTTTCAGTGTAGTTAAGTGTAGAGGCTATGAACGCTACATGGTTTATTATTTATTTAAGAAGTGAGACTGTCTGTGAAGGGTCATTTGCATCCAGACATTCATTTAATCATGTAGCAAATATTGTACAAGACAATAAAATGCAGCTTCCAAAATACTCGACTGAGCAGAACATGGACCACAGCATACACTACGTGTCTGGGCTACAAGGAGACCACAGTAGGCTCTTTCACAGGACAGAGAGCAGCATTGCCAACTGGGCCTTCCCACATGCAACACTACCTTGACAGAAATGAAAAGCACTTCCATCCCAGCATCACAGCAAGGGGACGCTAAATGGCAAGGGTTTCACCAAGGGATCCAGCTTGACTTGGAGATGAAAAGAGCAAATGGCAGGCCACATCTACTTAAGATTTTCAAAATGGCAGGAAGTGGGAGAAAGGGCCGTCTGCTATGTTGAGGTATCTCTAGACCCAGTGAGGATCAGATTGAGGCTTTGCTCCTGAAATCATGGCGCTACGGAAGAATGCCCCATAGAACACCCAGAAAACCTCTCTGGAATCTGTGGAATAACATGCCACTCATCTGCCTAAGCAGCAAAAGCCAGAGGTGCAGAACAGCAGTCCCTACACGACCCACCCAGAGAGGGTGAAGGTCACTCTGTCCGCTGTGCAGGGAGGACCATGCTGACCAGGTGCTGTCTGGTCACCTGAGAAAGTTGTTGGACTGCCAGCAGTAGATTATTGGTCTACTACCCGCGCTGGAAGCGGCCCTTGGTGACGTCAAAGACGTTGGCAAAGCTGCCAATGCAGGCAAAGAGGCAAAAGAGACCCAGAAAGAAACACGATATCTCCTTAAAACGCCCTGTGCAGAGTGGAGCTGCTCCCAACCTCAGCAGAACTCAAGCATCCTGGGGCATGCGTGGGAGACATTGGCGTAAATGATAGAAGAAAACTTAAACTGATTTAATGATTAAGTTCCTCCACAAAGGAGACAAAAACAGGCCAGTACCGGGGCTTCCATGGGAGCTCTTCCATGGTGTCATGATTTCAGTGTCCAAGGTCACAATCTGATCCTCACCATGTCTAGTGACACCGACCTCGGTACAACAGGTGGCCCTCTCCTCCATTTCTTTCTGTGTTTTTTCCTGAGGTGATCCCATCAGCCATGTGAGGACTTTTGGCCGGAGTGGCCTGTCCTCAGAACCATGGAAGTCAGTGCTGCCCATGCAAGAGTCACTGTCCTTCCATGAAAGCATTCTCTACACTCAGCAGAAGAGATCGCTACAGACAGAAAGATACAAGTGATTTACAAGCACAGGATCTTTATTTTGAATAATTTTGTCTTCTGAACATACAGGATTTATGAAAGTCAAGGGATTGTCTGAAATATTTGTTTTAGTACTGTAACTAGTTAGGAATATCGCCATAACCTGTTTATCTTCAAACCTGGTAAAACATTACAAAGAAAAAATTACCTTCTAAAGAAGCCTGGACATAGTATTGGGTCCAGCAGTTCTCAACCTATGTGTCACAACTCCTTTGGGGATATCCTGCATATCAGATGTTTACATTATGATTCATAACAGTAGCAAAATTACAGCTATGAAGTAGCAACGAAAATAATTTTATGGTTAGGGGTCACCACAGCATGAGGAACTGTATTAAAGGGTCACAGCGTTAGGAAGGTTGAGAACCACTGGGTTATACTGAGATAAAAATATCACCTTTTAGTGAAAGTTGCCTGGCTGTGTCTGCAGGAAAAAGTGCTCCCAAGTGAAACTGTGCTTCTTGAAAAACAAACCCTGCCTCCGTGTGTTGCCACCACAGATGTTCCTCTCTTGGTTTTTAATTTTCCTGCACATCAATAGTATCCCTCCTTACAGATGGGAGGGGGCCTCCATCAGCAGCTGACGGCCACAGATCACAGTGTGTGCTCTCTGCGCATGTGTTTAGGGGGTGCACTTCATAACAATGGAGAGAAAACACTTGTGAATTTATAATGCATTTTGAAAGATTGCATGATTTTTGTACTTGTAAAAACGGGTGCTTTGTTTAAGCAAGCGTTCGTGTCTTGGCACACAAGTTTATAAAAGTCTGCGTTCCTTCATTTGTTATTGCAACTTCAAAACCCAAGAAATTCGGAAAGCAAGGTTTTCATAAGCTTGATGGAAAATTAATTTGCTTCCAAATTTCCTATGAGCATAAACGTAATTTGTTTATCCCATGTAGTGTGAATATTCATTTATTTTGTGGCATTTATTTGTTTGATTATGATGCTACCACAGACTTGCTGGTTAATGTTGTAGCATCTGCAGTCTGAACTACGTTTCTAAAATCTGACAAAAAAAAGTCAAAAATCTGAAATACTTGGTCGGAAGGTTTTTCAGGTAAAGGAACATTGATCTCTGTTGAAGATATGTGTTATTTGTTTAAAAATGTGAAATGTTTTTATATTCTAATTTTTCACTTGTGTATTGAATGATTTTTTATTTAAAATCAGGAAGAGACTGTGCCAAAGAGGCGATGATGGGGAGGGACCTGGAGAGACTCTAGAGGACATTACAAAGGGTGTGGCGACTTGCTGGGGGTGAGAAGGGGAGGTGGGAGTGACTCTCAGCCTCAGCTTGTCCACCTAAGGTGCGAGAGACGGGTGCTGTTCCCCCTGGCGCCGCTAGATGGAGCAAGCGCCCCGCCGAAAGCGCTTCAACCACCCCTGGCTCCCGTCGTCTGGCCAGGCTGCCAAAAGTAGGTCCAGAGCCACACCCAGCTCCCAGCCCGGGTGCCAGCGCGGACTTTGCGTCCACAGAGTCCAGTGCTGACTGACACAGGCCCGAAGTTTGAGTTAAAGCTTGTTCACGACTCGTTGACACTTAGAGAAACTTGTGAACAAAGGAACCATACCATTGTTGCATTTGGCCTGCAAATTCCAAAATCGGTCCTGCCTAGGACTTCCAGTTAAGAGCACTTGCACGTGGTGGTGATTCATTTGTCCCTCCAACACCGAGTGAGGTGAAGATGTGATCTTATCTTAAGAGACCAAGAAGGGGAGACTCCAGCAGGTGAAAAAAAAAAAAAAACCTATCCAGGACCAAATGCTGGTCATGGGTGGTGCTGGGCCCAAAGCCATACCTGAGATCCCTCCTGCCCAGGAGGCTGCCCTGCACAGGTGGCACCCAGAATGCAGACCGAGGCCTCCTCCCCCTAACCCCGAGCCCTGAGCCTCCCCCAGGTCCTCCTGTGCTTGAGGTAGCTCAAGGTCAGGGGAACTTGGATTTCTGCATGTGGGCTCCTGTCCCCTCGAGGATGACCGGAAGCTGAGGCAGGTGGGCAGCAAAGCTGCTCCGTCCATCCGTTCCTTCTGAGAATTGAAAAATCCTGGGAAGCTTGGAGATAGACAGCAACTCCAGGCCCACGGTCCCTGTCTGGACAGACTCCCAGCCACAAATGGAGACCATAGACAGAGACCATCAGAAGATGTCTGCAGGGCGGCTTTGGAGAGAAGAATGGCCGTTTTCCCGGAACACCTTGCTGCCCAGCTGCGTGCCCTCCGACAGGCACCTGCCTGGGCCTGGCTTCCATCAAAAGTAAACAGAGGATCAAATTCGCAGGGTTGCTGCGAAGATTAAACACACATATTCCAGGACTTACTTTTGGGTTTTATCACAGAAGTCAGCTCTGGAATGTCCCCTCAGGAGAGGAGACTTTGGGTGGGTGAAGAAGTCAGAGGTCTCCAGAGAGGGAGGGCTGGCTTCTGAGCTAGGGACCTGAGAGAAATGTGGTCCAGCAGGCCAGGCTAGCCATGGAGGTGCTGACCACTGGTCTGGACGGGATTGGAGAGGAGCCAGAGAAGAGACGGGCAGATAGATAGATAGATAGATAGATAGATAGATAGATAGATAGATAGATAGACAGACAGATAGATGAGAGAGAGAGAGAGAGAGAGAGAGAGAGAGAGAGAGAAGGAGAGGAGAGAAGGAGAGGAGAGGAGAGAAGGAAGGAGAGAGGGAGAGAAGGGAAGGAGAGAAGGGGAGAGAGAGAGAAGGGGAAAGAGAGAGAGAAGGAGAGAGAGAAAGAGAGAAGGAAGGAAGGAAAGGAGGGAGGGAGGAAAGGAGGGAAAGGAAGGAAAGGAGGGAAAGGAAGGAAAGGAAGGCTATTACCTCCACGGGTGGAGTCAGATAGTTCTGGGCTGGTCACACTGCCTCCTCTCCTAAGCGTTCCCAGAGACTAGCAGGGCTCACCATCCCACTTTATAAATAAGGAATTTTCTCAAGGTCAAGAGGGTCACGCAAGAACTTAACCCAGCCTCCTATGTTTGTTTTGGCATCCACCCTGGCACTGTAGGGTGGTTTTTATGCCCAGGGCATGGAAGATGGGGACAAGAAAAGCAGAATACCGCCCCCTCATTTCCCCCTCTCCCTGACTCACAAGCTGCAAGGGGCACTGGAAATCCAGGGCTGGATGTCCACAGGTTTCCCTCACCTAGGGCCTTGCCCTCCTCAGAGGTGAACCAGGATGGAAGGTTGTCCCTGAGCCTTTGGAGTGAGAGAGGCCTGGATGCCAACCCCAGTTCCTACATGTATTTGCTGTGTGTCCCCAGGGAAGGGACTGTACTCACCTGAGCCTGTCATCTATAAAGCAGGAGTAACGGTAGAGAAATCAGCTCACAGAGGGAGGAGGGTGTGAGGAAAAGCCTGGCTGCTACAGTTACTCAGATGGGGCTCCTATTTCTAATCTGCACACTTTGCTCTTTTTTTTTTAGAAAGTTTTTTATTCATTTTACCATGCTTTGCTCTTTATCTCTGTAGGTCTCAGTTTCCCCATCTGAAAAGGAGAGATATAAAGTCCTGTCTAAGGTAGCAGTTCCATAAGATTCTTCCCTGGAGAGGAGGCTGGGGTGACTGCGTCTGTCTATTGTTACAGAGGCCATCCTAGAACCAAGGCTGGCTTCTACCTGGACCCCAGAATCTCGAGCTCCACCCTAAACTGTAGGTGGATCTGGTGCCACCAAGCCCCTGGTAGAGCATCCTGCTGCCTTCGGGAAGGAAAGGTGATGCTTGGAATGGAGAGTGGCATTAACCAGGTACATTCAAGGTGGGAAGACTGATTAACTTGAAATGTGGGTCTTCATGACAGAAACCTTGCATGGTGAGCTCAGAGCCTCCAAAGGGCTCATTTAACACACACATACACACACACCCTTGGCACCCTGCACAACAACCCACCCTAGGCAACCTCAGAGGTGAGTTATTAGCGAATGGCTGAGATGAGTGACCCACCCGCCACCTCCCTGGGCTCCATGCCTTTGCTGCTCCCCATCAGGTGAGAGACAGGCCTAAAAGCATGCCGCAGGTCAACAGACCTTTGAGCAGGCAGCCCAGGTCCAAACCCAGCCACTTACTGTCTTCCTGGGTCTCAGTTTCCCCATCTGTAAGGCCGAGCTAACAAGGGCACTAGTGACATTGTGCCAGGAAAGAGATGTCCCTGACCCACAGCCAGCACTCAGGGACAGAGCGACAGAGAAATATTATAATGAAGGTGCCAGCGCTAACAGTGAAGATACTGTCTGAGAAACGTGGCTGAAGGCCACTTAGAAGTCACATGAGCCTCGTAGGTTGTCCTCTCATGAACCTGGATGACATCAGTTGACCACTATGTGTGGCCCCCTGAGGCGGTGGCTGCCCCCGGTCACCCACAGGGCACTGTTTTACAATGATTTTTATGTAAGGTAAGGGAGTACACTTTAAAATGGTGATTAAATGCGTGAGGTAGTAAATGTGCACGGCAGTGGCAGACTTTCGTGGTCTTTATCAAGTGCTGTGTAGTGTACAGAGTGTAGAAGAATCTGTTGACACCAGCTCCACAAACACAAGTAAGGCATTGCGCTAAGACGTGTCTAAGCACGGGGCTCTTTCAGCACAGTGTACAGGGAAAGATCCCTGTGCTCTGTGGAAGACTCTGGGGTCTTCCCAATGGAACCTGTTCCTCCTTCCCGCCTACCTGCATCCACCACACACTTCTTTCCTTAGATTCTACACACAGCTGAACCAAACCAGAGGCAGCTCCCCTGGCCAGCATTCATGCCCGGCACCATTACTTCTCTTTAGAACAGACCTCAGCCTTTCTTGTGGACAAACCTCAGATCAGTCTTCAGGACCCTCACAACTGTTGCCGATCATGAGAAATGCTCACAACCTAACTTCTCCTTCCATGGCATCCTTGTGTGCTGAACTTTCTCTCTCTGAGCACCTGTTCCGCTACTCTGCACGGCAAGAGCCCCTTGAGATCCAGGCCCATCTTAGTCATCTGCCAGCACAAACACATGGATGTTCACAGCCTCTTCACACAGCAGGCACTCGAGAGTGTTTTGTTGAATGACCACCTCTTACCCAGTGTCTCCAGGCTCCCAGCTACGTTGAAGAGCACACTGACTTTGGCAATACTGTGGAGTGGACCTGTTGACACTTATTTATAACTTGGCACTTATTCCCCGAGGGTGATAACTAGAATTTGCTTGAAGCCAGATTTCTCCCTGACCTCAGGTGCATGCACACAGGGAACAGGACATAGGTCTGGCAAACTACCAAGAAGACCTTCAATTTCCCATGAGCTAGAGTCCCAGGTCATGTAAGAGGTTCTACACTGGGGTCCCTGGATGACAGATAGAAGTTGCTGGATGCTACTTGACATTACTGTCCTCTCCCTAGAGATGGACCCCAAAGGTGGGCTTCCATCATTCAGCCAGGATCAGGGAGAGAGGAAAGGCAAGGCCTCCATTATAACCGACCCATTTCCTGACTCATTCATGCTGGCTGAGAGCTGGACAGGTTAAGTTCCTCCCCCAACGTGTTTCCTCCAACGTGACGTGGAAGCAGGTACCTGGATCACACTTTTCGGCAGGATAAAGAATAAACATGGGGCAAGCACCTAGGAGGGAGGCCAGCACCCAGCGGCATCGAGAAACGTTCATTCTCTTCCTGCCTCCTCCCATCATCCATCTCCCATATCTACAAGGTGAACATGCTATCTTCCCCTCTGCCCACACCTCACTTGAGTCCAAACGGCCTCTAGACAAACCCAGAAGAGCTGAGGTCTTCGTGGGGACTCAGAGCGACGGAGTCCTTGCCCTCCCTCGGGAGTGTCTCTTATGTGTGCTCTTCCTGAGTCCTCCTCATGGGCGTCCATTCACCATCTTCCCCTGTGGTCCGGTGTGGCTGGGTAAAATGGCGGTGTCCTTCACTCAGATGCGGAAAAACAGAGGCAGATGGAGAAGATACCTGCCCTGGATTACAATATCATGGGGTGGCAGGTGGTGAAGCCAGCACTAGAACCCAGAGCAGGTGGGCATCTAACGTGCTCCCGGTGAGGGTGGGGGCTGGCTTTCCCAGCTGCAGGAGCAAAATGCAGCTTGCAGCCTTTAGTAAGACAGCCCTACAGACTGAGGAGCCTGCTTCTCGGGGAGACAACTGAGGGTCCCGAGCATGAAGCTTGGGGTACTCTATGAGTCAGACACAAGAACCAGGGAGATACTACAGAAGGCTGTCCCAGGAAAGGGCTCCAGGACACTGAGCCCTGCATAAAGCAGTCTGTTCTGCTTGGTGGCTTGATTGTCTGGGATAGGATTTTTGCCATATAGCCCTAGCTGGCCTCAAACGTGGAATCCAGCCCCACTGGGTGCTGGGGTTATGGGTATCTACACCACACCTGGCTCCACATCTGTCCATCCTTTCAGAAAATGTTGATGATAGCAGAAGCGTCCAAGATTAAGATAAGTATTCACATTGGTTGTGTTTTATCTGGGCTCCTTTGTGAGCGTCTCCACAGTTAAGCCCCAACACAACTGGCCAAGACAGCTAGTAAAATTCCCCTATCCGAACAAGATAGAGATGCCTCCAAGCAAAAGGATTTGTTTGCCTAAGTTCACATGGCCCTTTGTGGCAAGACGGATTGCTCCCATCCCTGCTCTCCAAGACCCTTCTTTGTCAGCAATCAGACATCTCCTATGCCCACCCTCCCACTTCATTCCCACTCACCCCAACCAGGAACTGGAAGGTCACAGTCCTGACCCCAAGAAGGAGCAGGCTCACCCATGAGGTCAGGTTAATGCTGGAAATTCCTTCTAGAGAGATGAAGTGTGGGGAAGGTAGACAGACATCTGCAGGGTCACATTCACAGACAGACATTGCCAGGAGGTAGCCACATGCCTTACCTCCCAGCTCATCCATCTGGTGGAAACAGACACACACAGATGCTGTCATGATTGAGTTCCAGAGGCCCTCGGGGGCTAGCAGAACCCTGTCAACAGCTGCTTCAGCACAGCCCATCTGGGGCACTTGCTGCAACGTAGCCCTTCTGAGGGCCCTCAGGGCCGAGGGGGCCATACCCTGAGTGAGAGCACGCCCAAGAGAGGAGGGTCCCCTCCACAGAGGCTAAGTTGAGTCGCTCTGAACCCCACTTTCCCGACCCCTCCTTCTTCCCTGGGAAACAGACTGGGTGGCAATCCTGGGAAATGAGAGGCCAACATTCTGAGAAAGAAACCACGAGCCTCTTAAGTTTTAGAAACAATAAAGAACACACCCAGACACCCACCACAAACCTACAAGAAAGATGAGAGGTGCTACAAGTCTCTGTGGCCTAGATGAAGGCCCCCAAAGCATCCCTTCATACCTTACAGAAGGCTCTAAGAGGAGGCAAAACCCAAAGGCCCCAAGCCACAGTGGGCGCGCGGCACTCAGCCTGGCTTCTCCACTGTTCCCAGGAAGTGAACAAAAGGTTCTTAGAGCTCTGTGGGGCCAGATACCTCTGACCCCAGGCCATTCATGAATTCTCCCTCAGTCACTCAGCCCCCAGGCAACCTGGAGGAGTCAGCCACTGACTGGTAGATAGAGACAAGTCTGTTTCTCCGGGAGAAGCGGCCTGGGCAGCCTGCTTGTGGGGCCCCCTCAGAAAGCAAAGCTGTTGGGACTGGAATGAGGGGGTAGGTCGAGGCTGCTGCTCTAGAGACCTCCCTGGGCCAGACGGCTGGGGCTTCCCTGGTCTTAGACTAACCCAGACACCACTACAGCAAAGATAGTCTCCCATTGTGGGGCCTGCCCCGTTGCCAAGATGGCCTCCCCTTCTCTTTGGTTCAAAATGGGGGACCAGGATTATTACTCCCCCTCCTCAGTCCTGCCCTATCCTTTGAACATATCAACAGGGGGTGTGCTCCTGAGGGCCCTGTGAAGGAGAAACCTTCCTCCTTCTCCTCTTGCTCAGTACAGAATACTTTACACTCACCACCTTCTGCCTCAGACCGTGAGCACATGGAGTTCTCTGAGCTGTGGCTTCCTTGTCTGTAAAATGGGAAGATGAAGAGTACTTATATCAAAGGATTATGATTAGCATCTATAACGCACCCATCCACAGAGGCAGGAAGCAGATTTCAGTGGTTGTCAAGGGCAGGGCGGAGGGAGCTGGAGAACAACTGCTCATGGGTGCAGGTTTGGGGTGAGGAGAAAGTTCTAAAAGTAGATAGTGGTGAGGGTGGCACAAGCCGGGACAGGAACATAGTGTCACTTTAAAATGTAAGGTGGTTTCCATGGTACACTTTATATCCTGCAGGTTTTGATACAATGAAAAGAGTTACTCTATTAAGTGAAGTGAGGATTATAGAACTGCTGAACAGAGGCTTGTTCAAAAAGATCCTCCACAGATTCCCATATCCTCCCTTCCCCCAGACGATCACACTGAATTGCAGGCAGCAGGCCTCCTACCCTGTTCCTGCCACTTTGTCATCCCAGGGTGACTTTCCTGCTAACATGCCTGCTCTGAGACACAATGTTCATCCTACTGGATGAATCCAGGCTTTCATCTTTCCACTGCTGCTCCACTCTCCCCCTACCTACCCCCTACCCATGTCACCAGCCTGGCTCAGGGGAACTGTCCCCTAGATTGTATCCTTCATAACACAGATAAAAGAATGCCTCGAAACAGGCTCAGTGGCACACGTCTGGGATCCTCAGCACTCAGGAGCCTGAGGCAGGAGGATCCCCAGTGCCAAGACTATGTAGAGAGCCCGTGTCTTGATGATGATGATGATGATGATGATGATGATGATGATGATGACGATGATGATGACGATGCCAGAGGGCTTCTCCTAGTATCTTCTCACTGTTTCCAAAAACATTGTCATCTCAAAAGGTAAGCTGCTAACTGTTGGGGAGCATTTTTTCTATGCATTGGGGAGCAGAGGCACTGCTATTACTATTATTATTATTATTATTATTATTACTACTTATAAATGATCTTTTCAAGAATGTCTGTGGAGCAGATAACCTCAGGATGGGACACACACGTGCAAACACACGTACACACACACTCACAATTGTCTCCCTCCAGAGGAAGAGGTAGGCAGCCTCACTGTTCACTATGAAATGGTTTCTCCAACTCAAGGCTTCTCTCCTGCAATGGAGTCCACAAGATGTATAAATGATATCTGACCCTGTATAGCTATAGAGGCTTGTTGAAGGTCACAAACCAAGAATTACACAGCAAGACTCAGTATCTGTAGCCATTACTATTTACTTGTCTTTTTCCCTTACCTGGCTCTATGCTCCATGAGGCTAGGCAGTATTCTTTATTTACTTTTGTATTAAAAAAAAAAAAGGAACTATTGCCAACACTACTGGTTACCCTACATAACCCGATAGTAAGATCCTCTGCTGAAGACACCACATACTTATGTCATCAGACATGAGGAAATCAATCTGGTGCTCAGTTAGAATCTTTACCCCACTGACTAACATTCATGATGTTAGAAGGTACCACACATGAGAGCAGAGGAAGAAAGAAATCATCAATCTCACCCAGTTACAAACCCTGAGAGCTACAATAGCAACCTGCCTGAAAAATATACCCACTGATGCAATAGTAGCATAATCATTATGGAAATAACTAACTTTTTTAAAATTTGATTTAAGGTCCATGGGATGGAACCTATATCTGACCCCGTTAATGAAGCCAAGAACCTGAGACTAGACAGATCATGGGCTGGAGTGGAAAACCTAGTATTGTTTTCTGCTAAATGAACATAGCAGTATAATGACTATACCATGACTATACCCTGAGATCAGTGTATTGTCCAACTCTCATCTCGTCTTGCAGTAGACGGTAACTAACACAGAGATCCACACTGGTCAATGTGCAGAGAGCGAAAGATTTGGGAGCACTCATTCCTAAATGGGATGTCTTCTTCACAGCATCCTCTCAAGGCTCCAGGATATATGTGTGGGAGAAGGCAGGAAGAAAGTAAGAGTGAGGGGTTAGAGAGATGGCTCAGCGGTTAAGAGCACTGGCTGTTCTTCCGGAGGTCCTGAGTTCAATTCCCAGCAACCACATGGTGGCTCACAACCACCTGTAATGAGATCTGGTGCCCTCTTCTGGCCTGCAAGCATGCATGTAGGCAGAACGCTGTATACAAAATAAATAAATAAATCTTAAAAAAGAAAAAAGAAAAAAGAAAAAGAAAGAAAAGAAAAAAGAAAGTAAGAGTGAGAAGTGATAGAAGACTCCAAAGAAACAGCGTTCTCCCAACACAACAGAGCAGATGCACATACGAACTCACAGAGACTATGACAGCATGTCTGAGATCTAAAAACATTCAAGCCGAACAGAGTCCCCGTACTAAGAGGGAGAAGTGGGCACAATGTCCCATCCCTAACCAAAAAGCTATTTGTAATTGATAGTTGCTGGGAGAGAGGAAATCCATTTTCTTCTGTGGAGAAACACTGGATATATCAACCACACTCCAGGGCAGGCCTCATGAGCATGAGTAATTAGCCAACACAAAATGAATTCTCTGTGTGTGTGTGTGTGTGTGTGTGTGTGTGTGTGTGCACGCACCTGTGTGTGTTCTTTTCATTGTTGTTGTTTTGTTTTGTTTTTTAAGAGAGAAAAGGAACAAAGTTGAGCCATTAAGGAATAGAGGGTGGAGGGGAAGAACCAGGGAAGAGCTGGTAGAAGGACTATGATCAAAATACATTGCACTAATTTTTTTTAAAACAAGGAAAGTATTAAAAATGAGCACTAAAAATATTTGCTAGATGAATGAATCAGCAGTGGATGAATAGAAAGAGAGACTTGGACATTTTTTATTGTTGTTGGACCAGGCATTGAACCCAGGGCTTGGCACATGTTAGGCCAGCAATATCCCCAGTCCTCTTTAACTTTTTATATTGAGATGACGCTCACTGAGTTACCCAGGCTGGCACTGAACTGTGATCTTCCTGCCTCAGCCAATTGAGAACCTGGAATTACATCCTGGCTGTCTTACCCAACCCTACCCCTCCCATTCTTATGGTTTTGGTAGCTCCTGAAAATATTTTAATCACTTATTTTTACTGGCTCAGAGTAGTGAGTAATGTGACTCAAACACTCTGCTGTTGAGTCTGTGTTTACATGGTGTGTGTGTGTGTGTGTGTGTGTGTGTGTGTGTGTGTGTGTTGGGGGAGGGGGAAACCTGCATCCTTGTCTGGGTCTGGGTGTCTCTTCCTCCTGTCCTCCCAACTTTGTCTCACACCAGCTCCACCACCTTCTTCAAGACCTAGTGGTGGATTGCCACTGAACCATATCCAACAAGATATTTGTTCTGGGTATCAAACCATACATTTCTAGTCACTGCTAAACTAGCCAAGCTAGGCATTCATTCCTGTTGGGCTAAAGGGGAATCAGGCATCGGGCATTTAGCAGGTTCTCAGTTAGTATGTCCTTAATAAATGGATGAATGCTCAAATTAATAGCTCCCTTCTTTAAATCAGCAGTCCTGAGCAATTTAGTTAGGAAAAAATAATAAAAATGTGAACTATTAGCCTAGACATTCCTTTTGTCTCAGCATCCCCGTGGCAAACTCAATCTTCAGATTGGAGCAGTGACAGTATTTGGAGTGGCAGCCAGCCCTTGCCTGTCTGCATGCACATACCCTGTGTAGGAGGGTTACAAAAGGGTCCCTACTCCATAGCTGGCGGCTACAGACAGCCTCGGCTCTCCTCCCGAAGTGCAGAAGGTTGGTCGGTTGGCATCTTGCTGTGGGAAGCCAGCAAGGAACAACTGCAGAGTGCAAAAGCTTTAAGGAGCATTTTCCACACTGAAAAAAAAAAAAAAGGGAGCATGCAGCAGGCAACTGAAGAGGCAAATCCTTAGGGAAGACATCCTCATCTTTCAGCCACAGGACCAGTGCACTCAGTATTGCATTCATTTTTCCTCACCTTATTTCTCCTGAAAGAGACAAGCCCTTTCTCAATGAAGAGTATGTATCTGGATGCTATCTGCTGTTGGTTGCCTAGTTTGCAAGAATGCTTTTGTTTGTCTGGACACACTTCATTTCAAGAGCTTCCTGGCAGTCTGTAAGAACTCATACACTACAAATGAGGGCTAGGCAAATAGCTCAGTGGTAACAATATTTGCTGTGCAAGCTTCAGTTCTGAGTGTAAATCCCCAACACTCACATAGAAAATAAAACCCTGATTGTGGCCATGTACACCTGTAGCCCAGTGCTGTGGGGGTCGGGGACAGTGGCGTCACTGGGGCTAGCTGACTGTCTCAGAGGAATCATGTAGAGATGGAGAATGATGGAGCAGGGCACCTGTTGTCCTTCCCTGGTATCTATACCACACACACACACACACACACACACACACACACACACACACACAGAACCTTATCTTAAAGATAGGTTTTAGGCTGGAAGGCTAGAGGTTAAAAGAGAGTCAAGAGGAAATTTGCATTTAGTCACTACAAAAACTTCAGAGGATCATGCCTAGTTGATTGATTAGAATCAGCTCATGGAAAAGACATCTGACCTGAAATGGTATCATAGTGAAAACCACAGTTATTGAAAGAACTGTTACTGATCTATGACCCATTAAAGGAGATAACGGGGTTAGGGCAGAAAGGATGAATGCCATCCTCAAATGTGCCTTTTCAAACATATGTCACTACACACATAGACATTTAAGTAACTATTATTTTGTTCTTTTTTTATTTCAGTTTATAATGTTATTATGATGATAACATTCATTGTCTTTTTGCTAAATTGTGTAGTCACCAATCCTTAAAGATTCAGATTACTGATTGGTAATTTATTTCTGTTGACCTAAAATATTACAGATAATAAACTGGACATGGTGGTGAACACTTTTAGTTCAGCACTTGGGAGACAAAGGTGGGTAGATCTCTGTGAGATTGAGGCCAGCCTGGTCTACACATCAAGTTTCAGGACAGCCAGGACTACATAATGAGACCCTACATCAAAAAGAAAATAACACACACACACACACACACACACACACACACACACACACACACGGCTCTGGAAAATACAGACACTATTCACAGAAGTGTGCCCATATTTGGCCCAAGATCTCCTTGACACAGTGGTCACATTCTCGGGCTTAGCTCTCAGCATTCCAAGTCAGCCTGGTTTGGCCAGTTCTCTGAGAGCTTTGAGAGAACTGACTCACACCGCCAAACTCACCAGAGGCTTTTGTGGGAACAAGGCTTAACTCTCCTTGACAAATTTATTCTGAGAAACAGAATAAAGTTACAACAAGAATAAGAACAAGGACAAAGAGAAGGAGTGGGGGGAGGGAGGGAGGGGGGGGAAGGGAGGAGGGAACGAAGGGAAGCTGGGAGGGGTTGGAGGAGGAACACAGGAAGAGGAAAGCTGCCTTACACACGCACGCACGCGGTCTCTACTGGTAGCTCTGTATTGCTCCCCGGGCTGAAGCCAAAGTCAAGGGGGATGTGTGTCTGGGGGGATGTGTGTCTGGAGGAGAGGGCTGTCTCCTTGCTCCTCAGGGCCCTTAGAAGCCTTCAGAGACCTACCCTTCTCCCACCTGAAAACACATCTGACCAATCCCAGCCTTGTCTCCCCTGGAAGGCCCTTATAAACACTCCCAACTTCTCTTAAGTTTTTGTTTTTCTTTTCAAGGCTTCAGAGTGTCTGTTCCCTCTGGAAAACGGCTGGCCCTCAGAGCCCACAGGATTCTAGAGCCTTCTTTAACTTTCCATTACAGGCCTCCCCACCCAACTCCTGGGTTGTCTCTATTCAGTCTGGGGCTTTCCAAAGACAGTCAGCCTCTTAGATTGTGTTGATAGGTGATTTCGTCTCCTTGCCTTGTTTAAATACTATTCTGCAACTCTTTAGGGGTTACCTTTTTTTCTAAATTATAGGGGTGAGGAGTGGCCCCTCTCTCTGGCAGGAATTGTTCATTTACTGGCTCAATCAGCAAATTGCTGTTTATAGAGCAGAGGTGGGCCCTGGCCTCCAGCAGGTATTTTCCAGTTTAATTACACATTAACCATAATAGTTACAAACACCAAAGAGCATGCTGGAAAGTGGAGGTGTTGATGGTAAAGGCCGGGCACCCTGCCCGTGTCCTTATCTCGTCCCCTTCACACTCACATCAGGGTCTTCCTGGGACACACTCTTGCCCTCAGCCTCAGGCCTCCTGTATAGGCCATTCCCTCAGTCCAGAAGGCTGTCACTCACCCTTCAAGAACAAGTTCAGTTTCAGCTTACCTGAGCCTTCCCAGAGTCCCCAGAGAATACACACACACACACACACACACACACACACACACACACACACACCTCTCTCTCCTTGCCCCTCAGCAACTCCTCCTTCTTCTACAATGGCATGCTCTGGTTTAGATGTGGTTTTAGTGTGTCCCCATGGGATCATGTGCTGGGAGCTCATTTCCTATTGTGACACTGTCCAGGGGTGATGTGACCTTTTGAGTGCCCGGCCACCACCATGAGGTGACAGGTAGACGGCCTGTGTTCTCTGGAACCTGACATATCTGTTCAAAAGGAGAATGCGCACGCACCAAGGCAAACATCGCTCATGGTTAATCATCAAGAAATACCGATATTTGGATCCAATTTCTCACGTTCTTCGAGAAAGGCAGACATCAGAACTCCCCAGACACACGTATATTTTGATCCATTGTTTTAACCAACTCAAGCCGAGAGAGCAGCACAAACAAGTGTAAGTAATTGCTCTCTGGTCAGAGAAAACAGATGTGGGGCCATTTTCCCTCGGGCTTGTGCTAGGAGCCGAATGGTCACGGAAAACACAGGAAATGCAATTGAATTTAAATTTTGGACAAATGTCAAAGGATGTAATGTTCGGAATACGGCTCAAAATGCTGATCGTTAATCTGAAGTTCAGGCTTACCTGGATGTTCTGTGTTTGTATTTGCTAAGTCTAGCAGCCTCCATAGGAGTGAGAGAAAAACAGAAACTCATCCCTCAAGGTGAGTTACATATAAATCTTACTGCAGCTCCATGAACCTCTGAATAAGAGCTTGTCAAGCTAAGGCCTCTGCTGGCTCCTTTTGCTTTACCTGATAAAGTGCATGCTACTGAGCCCTCCAGAAGCACACCCTGCCCGTGTCCTTATCTCGTCCCCTTCACACTCACATCAGGGTCTTCCTGGGACACACTCTTGCCCTCAGCCTCAGGCCTCCTGTATAGGCCATTCCCTCAGTCCAGAAGGCTGTCACTCACCCTTCAAGAACAAGTTCAGTTTCAGCTTACCTGAGCCTTCCCAGAGTCCCCAGGGAATACACACACACACAAACACACACACACACACACACACACACACACACACACACACACACCTCTCTCTCCTTGCCCCTCAGCAACTCCTCCTTCTTCTACAATGGCATGCTCTGGTTTAGATGTGGTTTTAGTGTGTCCTTATGGGATCATGTGCTGGGAGCTCATTTCCTATTGTGACACTGTCCAGGGGTGATGTGACCTTTTGAGAGCAGGGCCCAGAGGAACATCAGAAGATGGGCCTCTCCTCCATTCTGGTCTCCTGTCCTGCCTGGTGTTCCTACCAGTGGGCTGCCACCACCATGAGGTGATCCAGACAGGCAGCTCTACAGATCCAGCATCATGCTTCTTGTACTGCAGCCTCCTACCTTGGGAATTGATAAACTTCCTGAGTACCAAGCCTCTGGTGTTTTATTACAGTCACAAAAAAAACTGGATTAGTAAGTGGCGCTCCCTCCCCTCAATCACAAGTTGCTTGTCTACAGCTTTTTCTCTTCTTTGAGAACCCTTCAAGAGAGGTTCTTCGTCACCATGATGTGTACATCTTTGGGTTCCCAGCACTGAGAGCGCTGGGAGCAGGGGCCCAGAGTAGATGCTGGTACATGTTGGCCTCATGAAGAAACCACATTTCACTCAAAGAGCACTTGGTGATTAAGACAATTCACAGCCTGGGAAGAGTCCCCCCCCACACCGTCAGATGGGACAAGGCAGTCACTGTGGAGGGGTAAGTATAAAACAATGGTAACATTCTCTCCATGGGAGCAAGTCTCAGGTAGACAGCTGCTTCGGGGGGCATCCCGGACTTTCACCCTAAGACCTGGCTGCAGGCTGTCTGTTAAGCCCACAATGCTAGAGTCTTCCTAGTAGTGAAGGCTGGGAAGGGAATGAGGTCAGCCTGGGCCTCAGGTTGGAATTTCCCTGGCTGTACAGCACAGTCAGGAGGTAGGAGGGAGACCAGCTGCCATTCTCTGTTCAGGGGACCAGCCCAGCTTCCTGACCTCATGCCAGCTCCCAGATGACTCACTTTCCCTAAAACCAGAACTGAAACCCAAGTGGCCAAATAGAAGCCCCCGTGGGATGGGGGACGTGGCCCAGATGATTGTATATATAGCACAGGAGCCAGCAGAGGTGGGAGAAGGCTTACTCTGAATGACAGGTTGGGGACATTAGACCCAACAGCCTAGAGCAACACATTGAACAGGGCTCCATTTATGCTCCTGAGAGTCACACAACACCCAGCCCCTACACACACACACACACACACACACACACACACACACACACACACACACCAATAGAGCGACTTCCTCTCTCTGACCTGGGGCTCTGGTTTCAGGGGCCCTATAGATGGATTGTCCCAGATTCCCATCTGCCATCACCATCCTAAGCGATGCCCTCAAGATGATTGATTCTCACCACCACCCCTGCCCACGACCCCAGGTGGAGTAACTGTCTACAGACATAAAGCAGAGAGAACTTACCTACCATTGCCTGGGGTCGACACACCTTCTCCTGACCCTTCCCATCTCCTGACCCATCTGTTTCCTCATCTCCTGACACAGACTCTTTGCTTGTCTAACTTTAGTCAGGCTCCTGAACCTTCTCCGAGGCCCTTCTGTGAAATTCTTTGTAAAATCCAGTTTCAACAGGAAGCTCCCGCCCTTGAAGTCAGATCACCCTAGATAACTACAGATTCCTCACCATCCCCCATGCCACAGGTGAGGTCTGCTCACCCTGGCTTGTCTTCAGCTAAAATCCTGTCTGGTCAGTTTTTCCAGAATCTTTCTTATTCTTGATGTCATCTCTTAGTCATTTCACATTCACGACCCTTCATTCTGCCCCTTGGCTATAGACAACCCATTCGCCCATGCAGTGCTGGGAGTTGAGTCCAATCTAGCTCCTTCATTACAAAAATCCCATTGGCGTGGCCTCTGAATAAAGTTCCCCTTAATGTTCCTCTAGTGAGCAGCATCAAATAATTACTTCTTTAACATTAACACCTTCTGCATGGAACTGGACTGAGTCTGGATTCACTTGCAGCATTCCCAAGCGTCTTTACACTTTCAGAGACCACATTTCACACACAAGGCCACCCACGTTCACCTCTGGATACTACCCTCTCAGCCACAGATTGGACCTCAGTGAGGGCTACTCACCTTAGTCACCTGTGTGAACCCAGATAAATGAGTTGAACTTTAGGACGGCTGTCCCACCTTACCTGGGGATAGTATCCCCTCACAGTAAGTCAACCTGGCACTGGGAATATCATCAGCATGGGTTCCTTTTCATTTCCTCTAAGCAAGTCACCTGGCTGCTTTTTGTTTTTCTCATTTCCTGACCCAGGGTCTGTGGGGGAATGGGAATGGGCAGAGTTGGGGAGAGGTAGCTTAAGCACAGGCTTTTATAGCTACTGAACACCTATCACCTAGAAGCCTCCAGTATTAAAGCAACGCACCCTGAGCAGCAGAGAGGTGCCAGGCCTGGTGTTCAGCTTCCACCTTTAATAAGTCTCTCCATCCACACTTCCTCTCCTAGGCCCCTTCCCGACTCAAGTACACCCAGAGGGTGGAAGAGGCCCACATTACTCAGGGAGGGTGACGGCTAATTAACAATACTTCCATTCTTTCAATATCTATTGAGCCCAAGCTAGACACCGGACTAGACGCTGGGGACTCGGGGACGATATGAAGAGCTCCTGACCCCTTGGTTGTCTTGCCCGGTGGCTTCCTCTACAGGAAAGGATTACAGGAGGAGGTGAGAGTGTGGGTACAGACACGAAGCATTGTGATGTAATGTGGTCAGAGGACTACATAACCCAGAAAACAGATTCAGGGAACGGTGGCAGGGTTCCCTGGGAGCACCAGGTTTACAGTGTGAGAGGCTGCTCACCAGGCTGGAGCAGATAAACCCAACAGCACACCTGGGCTCAGTGAGCTGCTTCCGCAGAAACGGTCACCGAACTTGGACCACAGTGCCGAGAACCAGGGGAAGTAACTGGGCAGACTCCAGAGAGGTGTGTGCTATGGTACAGGGCACACTGACCCAACACAGAGCGGGCCTTGAGCCTTGATTCAGAGCCACCACTTATAGCAATGACACCTAAGGCTTCTGAGCTTCAGTGACCAGAAATGTTTATAACATAAACAAGCAGATGGGCAAAGAGGCGTTCACATCTATAAAATGGATGGGGAGTATTTACCCAAGCTCTCCCCTGGGATTGTGGGAAGGGTGAATTGAGGCCACAGCAATGGAAAGGCTCCACCAAATGTAGCATGTTAGGATGTGGACTACTGTGCCAGCTGACACAGTTTGTGGCCAAGATGAAGGCCACCTGAGGAGGCAGTTGGTAACGGACCATAGCGAAACTTCCTCATTAGAGAAGTCACATCAGCCCATGGTCACATTACTATGATGATGGTGGGGAAAGTCTGATATTATGGGGGCAACAAATGAACCAATATTTTTAGGTGATAAGAAGCCACAACAGGACTAGATAGACGTAGTGTCAGCAAACTAAGCATTGTGCAGCGGCATCCTTCCCTGTGAGTACCACTCTATTTTAGTGAGGGTCTGGTGTCAAGATGCTCACCTGAAAAAAGTAGTATCCCAGCAGCTGACATTATAGAGTGAGCCTCCATCTGATCCCCACAACCAGCCTATGAGACAGGTACCTCCATCATATCCACTTTACAGATAAGAAAAATAGACACCCAAATAAGCCAAGCAGCTTGCCTGGGTTGTGGTTGGCATTTCCCTGTTGTCAAGGTAACCAGAAGTACTCAGCCTATCTTTGTAGAAAGACATAGGTTGTTTTGTTTATCTGAAGATAGGAAGGTGACTGAAATGAAGATGACCACTGATGTTGGACATGGAATATGAGAAACCAATAATGATGTCCCTCACCTGGAAGTGGAAGAATATTCAAGGACTCTCTCAGCTCAAGTCAGGCCCTGGAGAAAAGCACTCAGTTAGGTTGCCATGACTCCTGAGTACTCCCCTTCCTCTCCCATTAGTTGACACCATCAATTCAAGGTTAATGCATGCCAGGACCGGGAGCTAATTATTCTACCATTCAGACATAAATTTCCCCTGGAGAATGGCTGGAGATGAGAGCTGGAGAGAAGAGGAAGGGGTGAGGAGGGACCCAGGCCACCTGGCTCTTACAAATGGTATAAAAGTACGACAGCCTCTGGGGTGGGCTTCCCAGCATGCTCTCCGGGAAATTCATTGTCTTTCTAGATAAGTCTCCAAGCTGGCCACCCCACCACACAGCGATTTGCCTGGATTTCTCAACTATCAGGCTTCCATCCCCATCTGTCAGTCATGGAAGTTTCTAAAAGAGCTTGCAGAAAACTCTCCAGTTCCACGATGTATTTACTCCCTAGTCTCTACCAAGCACTAGCGGCAAAGAAAGGGGAAGGGTGAGTGAATAACTCACAGCCCCTGACTTCAAGGAGCTTTCCAGACTGAGGAAGACAAGCATGCATGCAATTGACTGGGGCACTCAGCTGTGCAATGCAAAAGAGAGAATCATTTGAACCAGTAGGTTCTGGAATAAAAGGAGTATTTGAGGCTTCTCAGAGAATGGAGAGTCCAGACAGCCCTTCCTGTGCTCTGCCTTGGCGATGGGACAGCCTGCTTCAGAAGTAGCTTGAAAGGAAAACTCCAAGTTCCCAAGGAGAATCAGCAACTCCTGGCTCAGCTTGTCTGTGAGCAAAGAACACACTATGAGAGCCTACTCAGGGTATGGAATTCTCACTTCTCCTCGAAGGTCAGCTCCTTAACGAAGCCACAGCATGTCCACAGTCATCACCCATCTCCTTCCTGTGGCTTTTGTGGAGTTCTCCCTTTGGTCATTGTGGTATTTGAATGTAATTGCCCCCATAAGCCTATAGTGAGTGGCACTCTTAGGAGGTGTGGCTTTGTTGGACTAGGTGTGGCCTTGTTAGAGGAAGTGTGTCACTGTGGGGTGGGCTCTGAGGTCTCCTTTGCTCAAACTTCCCTCAGTGTGACACTGAGTTTACTTCCTGTTGCCTGCAAGATGTAGGACTCTCAGCTCCTACTCCAGCACCATGTCTGCCTGCATGCCACCATATCCCACCATGATGATAATGGACTGAACCTCGGAGCTGTAAGCCACTCAATTAAATGTTTTCTTTATTAAGAGTTGCTGTGGTCATGGTGTCTCTTCACAGCAATAGAAACCCTCACTAAGGCAGTCATCTTCCATGCGCCCCTTCCATCATGTTGTTTCACAACCTGCTTTCTGAAATACAGATCGGCTCATGTCATCCCCTTCCTCAAAGGCCATCAATGACTTCTCACAGCCTCTAACAGGACATCCTAAGTTCTGTTTCATGCCATGGGGCTTCCATGGTCTCCCCCAACTTGCCTTCCCATGCTTTTATTCTAGTGCAAGCTCATCTCCAATATGCTGCCCCTGATGTTGCACCTATGACCAGCAGGCTCTGCTGCATCAGCCTCACTCTGCAGCTTGGTCTTGCTGCTTTCATCCTTTGGCTGCCCTCACCTTTCCATTTATTCCAGGTGCCCCAAGAGACCAGGGAGCAGAGCACTATGGCAAGGACTGGAGTGTCGGCACCGGCATGCCCCGCAGCTGTGAAGGAGTGCCCCCCCTGCAAGGTCTATGTGCACAGGCCTGGCTGCAGTGAGTGCTCAGCCAGGAGAAAGAAGAAAGGCAATGACTTCCATTGCGCCTCTCCTCTGGACCTGTGCTTTGCAGCTGTCTGGGCAGTCCTTGCGGGTGTCCCAAGGTGAGCAGAATAGTCCCTTTCTAGAGTTTCTTGACACTTTCCTGTTCAAACAGGGATGAAAGCTTCCCCCTGAGAGTTGTGACCAAAAGATGTGATCCTGAGGAACATGGAGAAACTTCGAGTTATTTTCCATCAGTACAGTGGGGCATGAAGACTGTGATCAGAAGCATAAAAATGAGGTAAGAAGCACACCCAGGAGATAGGTGCAGACATGTTGAGAGATAGAGATGGGGCTCCAAATGAGACAAGCCAGTTCCATCTTCTTACTTTTAAACAAATCAGAGACGAGAACACAGGTGTGTATGAATGCACACACACATATGCACACGTATGTTTACACACATACATTCGTGCATACCATGTCCTATATCCACTCTGAGCTTTGTGTCTATTCAAAATGCCAGGATGCAGTGTGGTTCATAGAGAGAAGCCCAGCAGAACGGGGACAGTTCTGAAGCCAGGAGGTCCAGGCAATCCTAATGGAAGGCTGGGAAGGTGGCTGTGGAGGAGGTGAGGCATGTCTGTCTGGGGTCTATGGCTGGGGAAGGAGCATCTTCCTTGACCCTGCTAACAGGTGTTTTGCATACCACTTGCCTCACAATATCCTTGTGATGTACGTTTAATCAATCCCCTTCTACAAACTAGAAAACTGATGTCCAGAGGCAGGGTTACATGACTGGGAAGTAACAGAATTGCTATTCACATACCTCTCAGAGCCCAGCTCCCCTTTTCTGCACCACGGGTCTCTAACAGTGGTGATGTCCGCATTCCTATGGATTATAGGATGTGGCAACAACCCTGGGCTCTACCCAATAGTATCCACCCCTGACCATGGGACAATCAAGTGTCTCCAGATATTAATTGTAACATATCTACTGGGAAATGGAGGCTCCCTCATTAAGAACCACAGCTCCCCACCCTGCCATTTGAGATTCTACAGCCTGGAAGACTGACCCGACCTGCCCTCTTCTTGTCTGTTTAACTATGCTCCCATGAACCTGCATGGTGCAGGAGCTCTGAGACTCAGGCTCGGTTAACACAGGGCTCAAGGGCTGACCCTGCTGTTTGCGTCCTTCTGGGTGGGGGCCCTGGCCAGCGGTGCCTGACCAAGAGTGTAAGTAGAATCACCTAGGGAATTGCTTAATTCCTTTGTTTCTTTCCCATTTGTTCCTTGTGGTGTTCAGAGTAAAGCTACCTTTGCCCTCCCCCAGTCCTGCTGAAGCCCAAGGAAGCACAGTCCCAGGTTAAAAGAAAAAAATCCGTAGCCCAACATTACCAGGGCTCATTAGAACCCCTCCTTCCATTCATGAAGCTACATGCAATTACTCTTCAGGCCTGTCTGGGTACCAGACACCGTTCTAGGGACTGGGGTCCAGAAAGGAATTCTAGTGACTGGATGAATATCAGGAAGTAAATAGAGCATGACACAGAACAGGACCTACTTAAGGACAGCTTTGTTCGTGTTCTTTGGAGCATGAAGAAAGGTTGACCAACTGCTGTGTGAGCAGAGAGGGCGCGAAGAGGGCTGTGGAGGAGGAAATAGGTGTGGCCATAGAGGGCTATGGAGTTTCCGTGTATGTGTAGATGGGAGAGTTGAGAAGACATGCAGGTATGTGTGTGTGCACATATGGGCAAGACAGCCTAATATATATATATATATATTCACATTCACATACTGTGTATCTGCTACATGCAAACAGTATATGGGGTATACATGTTCAGCATACCTTTAAGTATACATCTGTGTGAAGAACCTTGTGGGTGTAAGTTTGTCTGGACTACACGTATCTCTGTGTGTAAGTGCATAGGCCAAATAGGGGTTATAGAATATCTGTGTGTTTGTGTGTGTGTGCTTCTCCAAAAGAGGCCAGCTGAGTCATGATCTTAATTTAGAAGTCTTGGAGAAAGAAGGATGGGCCTTCCAAGAATAAGGAAGAGGTGGACTGTGCAAAGGCAGAGGTATGGCTGGGCAGAGCACGGCCTGGGTATGATAGCCTCAGAGCAGAAAGGAAAAGATGGAGATGAAGAGTCCATGAAGGGCCATGCTGGCACATCTTGGTTGGGTGTGACCTCTTGTAGGATCTGAGGCAGGCATACCAACTATTCAGAGGTAAGATGGGTAGCCCCTAAGGCATGGCATTGATCATGTGTGAAACAGCTGTTTACAGATGTTTATAAATGAACGCCGCTGGAGACATCAGAACCTTATGCTCCCAGACTGTGCATGGAATTGCATCTCTATGGCATGTGGGCAGGATCCTCTGGCAAAACCAGGCCCCCATTCATTTCTCTAACCTCCTGGGACTAGCTGATCTGAGGCACCTCCTAAGTAACTCCACTGCTCAGGACAAGCCTCCATGCCTGAAAACCTCCGGTGTCTTTCATCCAGCCCTCACCCCTCCACCTTCCCCACCCACTCGAAGCCAGGTACTTCTAACCCCTTTACATTAGAACATGAGAAGTTTCTACATGACCCCAAATCAGCCGCCAAGTCAGACTGCTTCTTCCTCTAGCCCTCGGAGTCCACAAAAACCCAAGAAGAACCCCAGGCTGAAAGAGCTCAGTGTGGCAGCCCAAAGCTGGGCAGAGACACAGGCTTGGCAGTCAGCCTCACTGGATCTGTGTCCTCAGGCAAGGATTTGTTCCTCTTAGTCCTCTATTTCCTAAGACAGGAATTGCAAAAATCCCAACAGCACAGAGCTGTGGTGATTTGTTCAACAAAATATGCATAGAGGTTGAGTATTCTTAATTTGAAATGCTTGGGGCCAGAAGTGTTTTGAATTTCAGGTGTTTTTTTGTTTGTTTGTTTGTTTGTCTCCTTTTCAGATTTTGAAGCATCAGATATCTTAATGATGAGTCCCAACTCTAAACATTGTAGTCATCTATATTTTAGACATAGCTTATACAGAAAAATTCTTTTTTTTGTACGCTTATGTTTTTGCACACCTATGTTTTGGCAGTGACCCATCACATGAAGCAAGGTGTAGAATCTTCTACATGTGACATCATGCCAGCACTCCAATGTGATTTTGGAGCAATCCAGATTGAGATGATCGCATTAGGAATGCCCTCCCCTCCCTGTACCTATTCTGCACCAGACACTGAACACACCAGGGAGCAAAACAGATACAGATCTTGCCTCCAAGTACTGTGATAAACAATAAACTTAATAAACAACTCAGTCATGGAGGGTGATAAGATTGTAAGAAACAGGCATCGGGGTACGGGGGACAAAATGGCCAGGGTAGAGGATATTGGAATATATCATGTGACCATTGGAGTAGGACTAAAAGAAACGGCTACAGATCTGTTGTATGCCAATTTTCCTGCTGCTCACCCCAGACAGGAAATCAATGATAGAACAACAGTTTGGTGAACCAATGAGTTTTATTGGGGTCACTTACAGGAACATGGGTCAGGGGTCACTTTCAGGAGCAGAAATGACTCAAAGACAGCTGCATCACCAAAGCCCACCCCAGCATGGGTGACAGGTCACAAAGCTGGGAACCTGGAGCACACTGCACACACATGCCTGCAGGTGACTCAACAGATGGGGGAGTGTCTTTCACACAGCTCAGGTGCCTCTTCTGGACAGCTCCTCTTCAGTTCGTACTGCTTCCATAACCCTGAGGAGGGTGAATCTGGCCAGGGACAGAGGCTTCCTGCAGCTTCTGAGAGTTTCCTCACTGCATTTAACCACTTTCCCTGCCTTTAGGACATCCTGGGTCTTAATGAGCTTCCCTCTAAGATGGAATATTTTGTCTCAGAGAAAACGGCCACACAACAAGAGCAGGCAGAGACAGTAGTAGCTCGACCAGGAGGGGTGTCTGTTCACTCATGGGCAACTTGGTCTGGCACTCCGAGATTCAATTGTATAGAACAGTCATCATCATTTGGCTCAGGCTGACAGCCTGGCTCAGTGTCTTAGGGACACATCCCAGATCCCTTGGGGTCCACTTCTCCCACTAGAACCTGTCCAGAATCTTCAGGCACCATGCAGCCTTCCTGGTGACTACTGTCCCAGTCATTTCCTGGCACTACCCACTGAGGGCATATCAGGTCAGGAACAGGTGCCTAGCGTGAACCAGCTCTCTGTCTGGAGAGTCCAGCAAGTCCAGGTACCACTTCCAGTTAGAACAGCAAAGAAATCATGTCCCCCAGTGTCCTGGGCACCCAACACACCAGCAGGTTCAAAACTGCTGGGGATAGCAGTTAGCTTTGGGGCTGTCCAGAATCTGAACTTCAACCTAATACTAGCCACAGACTGTATGACCCACTTAAAGCTTCCTGCCAACTGCACGTGTTGAAGCCTAGCCCTAAGACAATGGTGTTAGGAGATAAGGTCTTTAGAAAGCTTTAGATATAGATGAGGTCATGAAAGTGAGTCACATGATGGTGTTTCTACTGTTACAAGAAAATGAAGAGAGACAAGTGTGTTCACTCTCCACCCTAAGATGAGGACACAGAAGGAGGGCATGTATCTGCAAACAGGAAGGTCCTTCGTCAGGTACCAAACCAACCAGCATCCTGATCATGGAATTCCCAGACTCAAGAAGTATGTCTATCAGTTAACCCACCCAGTCTGTAATATATTTTGTATTTTGTAATAGCAGCCAAAGCAGACCCTACAGTGCTACTGCATAAGACGATGGCTTGATATCACAAAGGCTTCACAAACAGAAAACACAAGGGACAGAGGAGACTGAGAAGCAACAGAAAGAACATTGTGTGGGAATATGCAAAGCTAATCAAGTATAGGACCTTGGACATGTAAGCCGCCTTCTTAGAAGAACACTGACATGGTCAGTGGTTTTTGAAGTCCTAAGGATACATGAAGATGTCTGAGGGAGATATATGGGTCTCCCTACATCCCATTTCAGCTGAAGCCAGCTCTATGCTTATCTGTCTTACATGCTGGATTCCTTGACAAGATTTATTTTTGGAAATTAAAAAAATAAAGGAGAATGAAATGGTTTCATTCTGATATCTACCCAATAGAATTGGAACCAAAATGGAGTACAACATGCTATTTAGCTTAAACCAATCAAGACTCATCCCTAAAAACGGATGAAGGAGCCAAACCGATTCACACCAGGCTGGAAAGGAGAGGGTCACACTCAACAAAGTCCAACTACAGATGTTCCAAGGATGAATGAGGCCTTCAGAACGCACAAATAACCACTCACAGTCTAGTGCACTCAAGACTGTAGATGCCCAAGACTGACTAGCAGTTAGATGAGCACAATACGCCTATGAAACCAACAAACTGTACACTAGGCTGCCCCTTCCCAGAGAAGGAAAACAAAAGACCAAAGAGCTGGGGTTGTGCCAGGAGCCTGGCTCTCTGACTCCTAGACCAGTACTCACCCTAATGAGTATCTAGACACTCAGTGATATTGCTTCCCATCTATGGGAAGCTTAAAGAAGACATATGGGCTGGTCTCAAAAGTTAATGAGCTTCTAGTATCTACATCATGGAATGTGAAGCAGAAGTTACAAAGATATCCACGTACTGGTGTTCAGAGAGTCATTCTTCACAATAGCCAAAAGATAGAAGCAACCCAGGGGCCATCTGTATACAAATAGATAAACAGAATGTAGAGTGCACACACAAGGGAATATCATCAAGCCATAAAGAGGAAGGCCATTGGTGCAAGCTATAATGTAGAAAGAAATAAACCAGACACAAAGGGACAAATATGTGACCTCACTAACAGGATGCACTCACAATGATCAGATTCCTAGAGACAGAAAGTAGAATGGTGGTTGCCAAGAGTTGGGCAGAGGGAGGAACAGGGAGCTGCTGTTTAAAAGGCGGAGTTTCAGATGAGAAGGCTCTGGAGGTGGGGGGGGGATGGTGCTGACTGTTACACAAGGGAGTGTACTTGATGATGCTGCATTCACACTTAAAATGGTTGGAGGTGGTAAATTTTATGTTGTGTATGTTTCCCCCTGTGCTGGCTAGTGTATCAATTGGGGGACACAAGCTAGAGTCATCTAAGAGGAGGAAACTTCACTTAAGAAAATGCCTCCAGAAGACCAGGCTGTAAGCAGAAAAGCATAAGGGCATTTTCCCAATTAGTGATTGATAGGAGAGGGCCCAGCCCACTGTGGGCGGTGCCATCCCTGAGCTAGTGGTCCTAGATTCTTTAAAAAAGCAGGCTGAGCAAGCCATGGAGAGCAAGCCAGTAAGCAGCACTCCTCCATAGCCTCTGCATTATCTCCTATCTCGGGGTTCCTGCCTTGCCTGAGTTCCTGCCCTGACTTCCCTCGGTGATGGACTGTGATGTAGAAATGTAAGCAGAATAAATTCTTTGCTCCTCAAGTTTCTTTTGATCATGGTATTTTATCAGAACAATAGTAACCTACCTAAGACACTCCACCTCTCTGTGTCTCTGTCTCTGTCTGCCTGCCTATCTGCCTCTCTCTCTCTCTCTCTCTCTCTCTCTCTCTCTCTCTCTCTCTCTCTCTCTCACACACACACACACACACACACACACACACACACACACACACACTGATGTATCATTGGTGAACATGAGCCTAGCTCAGCCAGACCAAGTGCCTGTTCAGCATGTGTGGATCCCAACAAGAGGGACCCTGAGAACAATGTGGTCTTAGCACATCAAACAAATCAATGTATAAAATGGTAGCCTTCATAATGGCATCTTGACTCAGTGTATCACATGCTTTGACCCTACTTTTCCGTCATTACCCTCTCCTGTTCCTCCTCCACTCTCACTTGTCTCCTCTTCCCAAGTATCCCCCTATCCTTCATGTCATATACATATGGATACTCTGTGTATGTGTAACCTCGCTTCTACTCATGATAGAAAACGTTTGATATTGTCTGAATCTGATTTATCTCAACATAACAACCACCAGTTCTATTTATTTTCCCACAAATGGTAGAATTCTATGCTTCTTTATGACTGAATAAAATGCCGTTGTATCTATATACCACACTTCCCTGCATCCATTCACCTGCTGAAGGGCATCGAGGTTGATTCCACAACCCAGCTGTTGTGAATCATGCTGCAATAAACATGGATGTGCAGGAACTCCCTGTGGTGTGCTGCTGACTCACAGTGCTTTGTGTACATTGCCAGCAGTGGTACAGCTGGGTCAGATGGTGGTTCCAACTTCAGATTTTTGAGGAACTTCCATCCTGATTTCCACAGTAGTTGTACAAGTTTGCATTCCCACCAACAGTGTATAGAAGTGTTCCCTCACACCATCCTTGCCAGCATGTGTGTTTAGTGTTGATTGGCATTTCTCTGGTGGCTAAGGATGTCGGACTGTTGTTGTTTTCCATATATTTATTGGTCATTTCAACTAGCTGGGCGGTGGTGGCGCACACCTTTAATCCCAGCATGCGGGAGGCAGAAACAGGCAGATCTCGGTGAATTCAAGGCTAGCTTCATCTACAGAGTAAGTTCCAGGACAGCCAAGGCTACACAGAGAAACCTTGTCTCAGAAGAAAGAGGGAGGGAGGGAGGGAGGGAGAGAGAGAGAGAGAGGCACTTCCTCTACTTCATTCTTGAGAAGTATCAGTCCATTTCATTTGCCTATTTCTTCATTGGAGGGGGGTAGTTGATGTGTAATTGTTTTAGTTGTTTAATATATTTTAGATACTAACCCCATCAGATACATAGCTGTCAAAGATTTTCTCCCATTCTCTAGGCAGTCTCCTCACTCTCTGTTTTTCTTTGATGGTAAAGATTTGATGGATGTTAGAATTAGTCTTATGTGTTCAGAACTGAGTTGTAGGATCAGGGTTTTATATATATGTGTGTGTGTGTGTGTGTGTGTGTGTGTGTGTGTGTGTGTGTGTGTGTTTGTGTGTGTGTGTGTATGGCAGTATCAGAGCTGGTATCAAATTTGCTATGGTAGACAGAAGAGGAAGAGAGAACTTTTTTCTTTAGTGTGTGTTACATGCCAAACAAGAAACACACCCAGCCGTGGAAACCAACACCCTAAAATTACCTGGCTGAGCTTTATGTACAATACGTTGATGAATAAGCACTGGTGGGAACTCGCGGGCTCCTCTACCTTGACCGCTTCACGCTGTCCTCCCCAGAGGCTTTGACCTGAAGGGAAGGGCAACTCCACCTAGGACCCTGGGAAAGGCAAACAAGCTTTAGAGCCTTTCTAATTTTGTCCATAGAAGGGACACATGGAGGGAGTGACTGGCTCAAGGCCACACCCCTTAGTTCAGGCCACAGCAGAACTAAGAGTTATCCTTCTTCTTTCCATTTCTCCAAAGCAAATTGTTCTCTCAAGGATTCTGTCCCATCTAGAGAATTAAGTGACCCTTCCTTCTGTGTGTCCCAATGATTTCAGTTCTATCACTCAGATTTCTAGATTTCTCTATTGTTAACCTAAGAGTGCAGAGGCCTCATTTTCTCACGTCCTCCTTTCTCATGCGTTCATGTCCACAGAAGTGCAGTTTTTAAACCCCAGAAGCATGAAGTGGTTGTGGATTTATAACCATCGTAGCTGACAAACTGTAGCCAATGGACCATGCCTGCCCACTGCCTGCTTTTGTAAATAAAGTGTGATTGGTGTGTAGAGTTGCCCATGTGTACCACCTGTGACTGCTTTTACAGTTCAGTGGCAGAGTTGAGAAACTGTAAGGCTGTGACCCACAAAGTTAAAAATACCACCTGGCCCTTCACAGACAATGTTTGCTGATCTGGAGGCTCATAGGCATGAGGACCATATCTGCTCTATACTGGGACCGTAAGAGGTAACCATTAAGTACTTCTGAATGAAGGAGAAGGGAGAGAGAGGAGGAAAAGAGATTTAAAACCCGGGGCAAAAATGATGTGGAAGCAGAGCAGAGCTCTGGATGTGGGTTTCCAGGGACTAGAAGCACACACTGTCAGAATGGAGACATCATCAGCCCCCATACAGTTCAGTCTCTGGTGCTTGCCTGGTGTGATAATTAATCTTCACTGTTAACGTGACTAAATTTGGAATCACCCAGGAGACACATGCCTGGGTATGTCTTTGAGGATGCTTCCGGGGAGGTTTAACTGAGGAAGGACGACACACCCCGAACAGAGCAGCACCTTCTCATGTGCTGGAGTCCTGAACTGAAAAAGTAGAAAGGCTGCTGTGTGCCAGTATTCAAATGTGAACAAGCTCTTATGACCACAGCCGCTACCCACTGCTGCCAACAAACATATATACATACCATGATGGACTGTACCCTCCAAAACCAACATCCAAAATATACCCTTCCTCTAAGTTCCTCTTTGTCAGATATCTGGCCAAAGGACAGTAGTTAACACATCTGGCCTCAAAAAGGAACTGTGTCTCCACCTAGTTAAGAAGGGAGTAATGTCTCTTATTTCCATAAAGCAGATTTGGGGAGACAATCTATTTGGGGTGGGAAAAGGAATAGAAGGTAACTTGTAGGGCCTAGAAACTCCTGGTTTTTCTCTTGTCCTGGCCAAGAAACAGAGCACCTGGACTCGTCTGTAACCCAGCCATGCACATGTTTATCTTCATAGGTTTGAACCCAAGCCAAGCCTTTAATATTCCCAGGCACTAAGAAAGCTGTTTAGGTTGCACCTTGAAAACACTGAGAGGTTAACCACATTGCTACACACATCACATCGAAACTAGCCCCCGCCCTGAGCCAAATTCCTGCCTCTCTCAGAATGGCATGTCCCGCCCCCTTGTTGTAGACATAGCAAAGTAGAAAAATCTCCTTTGTCTTTCTGTCCATCACAAGGACCACTGCAGGGTTCTAACTGTATGGTCCCCTTACAAGCGCTTTGGGTTCATCTCCCTGGCCTTGGTGCACCTTTCTTTGGAATCCCAACTGATCCTTTTCAGGAATTCCCCTGCCACCATTTTGGGGACAATAAACAGAACAAGTCAGTAGGAACTTATCTATCTATCCATCAATCTCTATCACATGTAGTACAGCATATATATATATATATATATATATATATATATATATACACTTTGTATTGTATTATATGTGCTATGGAAATAAAATGAATAAATGGGTGTTTATTCAACGTGGAAAAATTATAGAAACCTATCATATTCAAAGCACTGAACTTGAAAATGCCAGAAGGCCACAATGGCTCTAGGCACACACTCAGGTCTGTGAGTCATTAACAGTCTCCAGCAGAGGTCAGAAAACTACAGGTATGAGCCAAAGCTTGCTGAAGACCTGGCTTTACAAATGAAATTTAATGAAACAATCTCACCTATTCAGTAGCATATTGTCTGTTCCTGTTTGCATGCTACAACAGAGAGACCATAAGGCCCCAAACCCTGAACCCTTCTGGCCCTTACTAGCAAACATTACTGGAACTTGATTTGGAGCCACCCAAGCGAAGTCTGACCTAAGCTACATGATGAAAAGTACCTGAATACATGGTCGTTGGGTTCAGAGCATGACCAGAGACCAGACAGCCTGGCCTCCTCCAAGTTTCGGGCAATGTGGTAAATCAAACAAATACCAGTCAGAAAACTCAAGTTCAATAGATCCAAGTCATGTATTTAAGGCAACATCTAGGGAATCCCAAAGCCATGTCTGGACTCGAGACAGTATGGTCAGGCGAAATGACCCTCTAGGACCTGGGGTCACGTAAAGTGGCCTACAATCAGCCCCGCTGGCTTACTGGATAGCTCTTAAGGTGTGGCCAACTGGAAGCTGCAGCCAGTTCCAAGTTGGGGACCTCAGAGAGAAGTCTAGGTTACTAGGAGAGAGATCTGAGTCAGCTGGGAGAGGTCTGAACAGGGCGGCAGCTGTGTGACCTCTGCTCTGAAGGAACGTTAGGAAGGGTGACAGTAAGCACGTGCCAGAAAAAGAAAGAGAAATGACATCAAAAGAAACTCGAAAAGGCAGTAAGGAGACAGAGTATTGAAAGAAGGGAGACGAATCTTCTACTCTCACTTGTAAGCTAAGCCATGCTGCACAGGGCTCAGCCGGGTGACAGAGAACAAACAGAATCCAGTTTCCCTTTATCCGTCAGCTCACTCGGCACTATGTATGTAGGTCTGTGCTGTGCGCTGAGGATGGGTGAAATTTCCCAAAGAGGCTCCCAGTCCTGTGTGGGCGCTGGCAAGAGTACAAGCAGTGCATGGTACCTACGACAGATGCTAAGAGATGTCAACACAGTGTGTGTGCCTTGGACAACAGAATAGAAGGGATCCTAGGAGCCCTGTTGGAGTTGGCCTGGCAGATAAGAGGAAGAAGACAAAGAGTCTTCCTGGCAGGAGAGCAGTGGGTTCAAAGGAGGCAGGCGGTAACAAAGAAGTAGAGGGGAGAGATGGGGAGCTTGGGAGAGCCATGCATTCAGCAAGTGTCCGTAGCTACACACACACACACACACACACACACACACACACACAAGAGAGAGAAGAAGGATTTGTTAAGTAGGAAGGTTGTCTGCTAGAAGAGTTTCAGAAAGCCTGCCAGCCAGAGGAGAAAGAGGCTGGAGGAAGCAGACAGAAGCAGGACCCTGCCCCTTCCCTGGGGACCTCTCGATAATGTCACATCATCAAAGAGACTTTCTGGTTTCCACTCCTCTAACATAACCGCCCCCCACCTCCTACCCTTCATTAGCTTAACATTTCTCCGCAGCACGTATTCCTTCCCAACACTGCATCTGTGGGTTTACTATGTTTGTCTCTTGTTTGTCCGCACTCACCAGGAACCCTGCTTTGTTGCACCCGTGACCTTCACTCCATGTGACCTTACCACCCAGAAGAACATCCGACACACAGGAGAATTTCAATTTTTGTTGAAAAGACAAAAAGATTAACGAAGTTCCTATCTTTTTAAGAAGTGGGAGCCTGGGGATGGAGAGATGACTCAGTGGTTTAGAGCACTGGTTACTCTTGCAGAGGACCGAGGTTCGATTCCCGGCACTCACATGGTGGATCATAATCATCTGTAACTCCAGTTCCAGGGGATCCAACACCCTCTTCTGGCCTCCGAAGGCACCAGGCACACACATGGTGCACAGACACGCAGACAAAGTTCTCATCTATAGAAAATAAAATATATTTAAGCGAAAGATGGAAAGTAAATAAGAGGCTTGGTGCCGGACTGTCAGTCTGCAGCAGGGGGCAGAATGGAGTTGAGCTTCTGGCGGCAGGCACTCAGGAGACAGGCTTTCAAAGCTGGTCTAGCCTAGTGTAGCAGCTGGACAGGGCACTTCCCTGGGCTCACCCTCACAAGCTACCCAGTGTGCTTCCAGGTCAGTACGGTTCACCTTCCTTCCCCTGCCCTGCGGCTCACAGACTACGTTTGTGATTTCTGGATGATCTGTGAGGTCTGTAGCTCAGAAGGAAATAAACATTTAACTAAGGAAAACAGGCACCTCTGGGCAGATCTGGGGGGAACCTGCGTGGTTTGCCAGCAGTGTGGTGACATTGTCATGGAAAGAGTTTTTACCCCTGCTGTTTCTTTTTCTCTAGTCTTTTAAGCATATAGATTCAGAATGTTTGTGCTTGGTACTGAAGGTATTTACAGAAAGGTATGTATATATGTATTACTATCATCATCGTTATTATTAATTAGAATTAGTTGTAGCAACATAGCTCAGTGGTACCATCTTGAGACCTGAGTTCAATTAATTATCAAAAGGGAGAAGAAAAATAAGAAGGAGGAAGAGGGGGAGATGGAGGAGAGAGAGGGGGAAAGCAAGGAATAAAGAAATATACAAATAAACAAATCAGAAAAATATAAATATCAAATAATACTCTACTGTTGCCCATGTTCACTTGCACGGCTTGACTGCTTCAATTATTGCCTCACTGGCTCTGTAGACTGGTTGGTTGGTTGGCTGGTCAGTGCTACTGGGGATTGAACCCAGTGCCTTGCCAGGCAAGTGTTCTACCCCTGAGATACATCCCCAGACTTAGCTTAATAACTCATATACAGCCAAGGGGTTGACCTCAGTATTAGAGATACCAATTAATAAGATCTGACCTCAAAGAGCACTCAGCTTAGTGATAGAGATGGTCAAACCAGTGGCAGTTGAGTTCAACAAGTGCTGGCAGGAGCAACTGGTATATTAATAATGCAGTTGACTCAACTCCTAAGACCAAGTTCCAGACTGTGCTGACTGGCTCTACCAATCCTTAGCTGGGTGGCTGTGATCCACAAAATGAGAATAAAGAAATAAGCTGGGGCTGGTGAGATGGCTAAGTTAGTAAAGGCATTTGCCACCAAGCGTGATGGCCTGAGTTTAATCCCAGGAACCCACAGGGTGGAAAGAGGTTGCCCTCTAACTTTCACAATCACACTGTAACACACATGCCACCTCCCCCCCCCCGGGGTGGGGGGCAAAACAGATTAAAGTGTAATTTGAAAGAAGGAAACAAGACCCACTTGCCTCATAAACTATTACATCACTCAAGAAAGATGATGTATGCACAGTAAAAGCCTTGAGAACAGCAGTGTCCATCCAAATGCACAGTGTTAGGGTGAGTTATCAGTGGCCTGAATGCATGTGAGGTACCAAGTTCACAAGGTACAGGCTGATTCACTCTGCCCTTTGTTTTTCTGGGACACATTCTAGGAGGGTGCGTGGCCTCAAGGAATGGGAGGTGGGTACTGAGAGCTGGAACCTGTGAGCAGTCTGTCTGCATAGCTGGCCATCCTAAAATACCACTGACCTCAGGTATCCTGAGACTGGAGGTCACATTTGGAACTAGGTGGCTGCCAGGAGTTCTAGAGACCCAGGAACAAGGCTGCCTGGGACACTGGAAATCAATGTAATTTCCCTGCAAGCTCCACCCATTTCTTCAGTCAATCAAAAGGAAATCCAAGGTGAAGCTGGCACTACACAGAAGTGTTTTTGAAACTGAAGATTAGATTTTATCTTATCATACCCACTTTATTAACTTCCAACCCGATTTTCCTTGACTCCCAGGTAGAATTAGTTCATTAATATACTTGCTGATTATTTGCATAAACACTACAAAAATAAGCAATCAACAATCTGATTGGAAGATTGATCATTAGATAGATGATAAGCAGATAGTAAATGATTAGATAATAGATAGCAGGAAGATGCTAAAGGTATTTATACAGATACATACATACACAGCAACACACATGACACATGGGTAGATGTAAGCTTGAATAGGTAAGTACTAAGTAGGTTGGAGTTTATTGTCAATTTGATATAACATAAAGTCACCTGTAAAGAGAGAACATCAATTGAGGAATTGTCCAGACTGTGAGAAACTGTTGTTATTATTAAGTGATGTGAGAGGACCCAGCCCACTGTGGGTGAATCTATTCCTTAGGCAGGTGGTCCTGGGCTATATATATGGGAGATAGATAGATAGATAGATAGATAGATAGATAGATAGATAGATAGACAGAGACAGATAGATAGATAGATAGATAGATAGATAGATAGATAGATAGATAGATATAAAGCTAGGTAGGCTAGAGAGCAAAGCTGGGAATCATCGTTCCTCCATAGTCTATGGTCCAGATTCCTGCTTTGGCTTCCCTCAAAGATGGACTGTAATCTGTAAGCTGAAATAAACCTTTACCTCCCTGAGTTCATTTTGATCAGGGTGTTTATCGAAGCAACAGAAAAACAAAATAGGACAAGCACAAACTGAGAAGATCCCATTAGCGAAGACCAGTTTATTGAGCACCTCATGTGGGGCGGGGGGCGGAGTGGGGAGGCTCCGGTGCTGGAGACTTTCAGATGTGGCACCACACCTGCCACTGCAGAGTTCTTTCAGCATCCCTGAAGATGGACCCAACTTACCACGTAAGATGCAGCTCCAGAGAGATTAAGCAACTTGCCCAAAGCTGTGCACTAACCCAACAGGTTATTTCATCAAAACCCTTGTTCCCAGTTACCAACCCCCTCCCACAGTGCCTCCCAGCTCTGAGCTGTCTTTGTGATTCTCAGGCCTCTGTTTGTGTGAGAACTTCTTAGAAATTCTGAGAATTAGCCCCAAACCATGGTCATTCAGGGAGAACTTGAAATCCCTGTTCGGTCATTCCTGTTCTGGCCACCTTAAGGTTGCCAGGTGAAAGTGGGGTCACTGGGGAGATGTGAAAGGGCTTTCTCTACAGCACCCACTCCCTTCCCGCCAGCACAGAGATGGTTTGGGGGCTGGCCAGACTCCAGAGGAGCACTAAGCAAGTTGGTCTAGAGCCAGAGGCATCTGTGGTACATTGTATCCCTCCTGCCCACTTCCTTCTGCTTCCTGCAGCTAGCTCCCATTCCCTGTGAGTACTCCTCCCTCTCTCTGTTTATCTTACCTCTCAGCTCCAGGCTGGGCAGGGTCTGCAGAAGAACTTGGCCCAGGGTGGCCTTGACGTTGCCAAGAAGGAAGAAGGTCCCTCTGAACTTCCTGCTACAACCTCAGCTCTCCCTATGCCCCTCCCTCTGGCTCCCAGCCCTCTCAGGGTAGAGACCAATCTCCAGAGACTTCTCCCTTGAGGACAGATCCAAAAGCAATGTCCCTGATCATTGGCTACAATATGGAGAGAGACTGAGGAAACTGTGTGAAAGCGTCCATGTCAGCAAGTTCAGCTGGCCTTGGAAGAGGAAAGCCTCACTTGGCCCCTGGAAGTTCCCTAAAGGAATTTGCTGGAGACTTACAGGATACTCCATAAGGATTTGGGAAACAAGAAAGCACCAGAATCCCTCCTACCTCTTATGAGCTCCACTTTCCCAATCTTCTGTAGTTTTTGTGTCTTTGCAACTGGACAGTTTGGATAGTCTCTATTAACACAGAACTGAGTCTCTGTTAGTTCCAAACAAACTCAGTCAGAGCTAGGCTAAGGCTTTCAGAATTGAACTGAGTTGTTTTGCGGATGTGATCTGATGATCAGGATCAAGTGAAATGCCCAAGTCATAACTTTAACTCCCATCCCTTTGCAGCATGTTGGAGGGCTGTCCTCTGAAAGAAGGGCTTGTCATGGGGGTTGGGGCCACCCACTGATCTATCTCTCCAGGTGTCTTGGCTCTCAGAAATCTTTCTTGGCTGAGGTTTGGGAGCATGGCTGAAACTCAAAATCAGAATCAAACCTCTGGTATCCAGTAGCCATAGCAAGAGCTGGCTGATTCTCACAAACAACACAGTCAGCCTTCCACCAAGGGAGGAGCTGGAGAAGTCCCCGCCCACCTATACCTGGTTCAGCAGCTCTACCTTCTCCAGAGAGAGAGAGAGCCACTCCATCAGAGAGTGGATGCATTCCTACATCCAAGGGGTTAGGGTTGAGATGGAAAGGAACCTGGGGACCCAAAAGAGTATGCCTTGCATGAGAGTGCTGCCTGGGGGCCTGAAGCACCTGCCATAACCGAGCCTCAACAGCTGTCTGGTAAGGGAACTGCTGCCACCCTGGTACTTGGAGAGAGGGCAGGAAGGAGCTCCAGATGTGAGCCCTGCTGGGATGGATGAGGGTGGGAGTGGGGGTGGAGAGGGAGGCAGGCCTGGAATTTTCTGGGCCCTAATTCTGCCTCAGGTCTTACAGTATGGCGTGATACTCCTTGTTGGAGCACAGAAAGTAAGCATTAGGGAGGAATAAAACCACCCAAGAACAAATGAAGGGCCCAGATTAGAGCTCTCCATGTCTGGTACTGGAGCTGTCATTGTTTGCCTCTCTGCTGCCAGGAGACACCAACAGGCACAAGAATTGTCTTGGGGAGGACCCAGGGCACTGTGACCTCATGCCTGCCTCCCCGCACACGACTCTAAACATGCTGAAGTGACTGGGGGCGAGGGAACAGTGATGAGTATGAAGGAGGCTGAGGTGTGACACACTCGGGCTTCACGGTGTTTATGGGATGGAATGGAGGTGGGAATCCCCATGGGACTCACCTCTCAGAGCCAGTCCAGAAAAAATGCCATTGGCCTCCTAGGTGACACTCCTGTCCTGAGTGAGTGGTGCCACCCAGGTCACAGTCAGGAATAGGAGCAAGAGCTTCCGTGTGGCCTCGTTTTCATCCGAGTGAGGTTACTGAATCCCCAGTGGAAGACACAGAACACAGAGGGGAATGGGAAGCAGTGTTTATTGCTTCTGTTTATGCCCCTTTGTCAGGTGGGAAAACTGAGGGTGAGAGCTTAAATATGACTAATTTTCCTCTAACTCCGAAGCCCAGACTCTCCTCTGCAAATAAAGATGAGGTTTCAGCCAGAGACGTCCAGCTAGTGCAAGAGTGCATAGACTGCCCCGACTCAAGAAATTCCCACCCACTTCTTGGTTGCAACTGCTGAAGGCTAGGGGATGAGGGGGTGGGACTGCTCAGAATCTCCAGCTGCCCTCTAGTGGTCTATGACCACCTCTCAGTGCAGACTTCAACGTCCACATCCAAGAGAGGGGCCTGAGCCTCCACCAAGGCAAGTAGACACATGGAGTGATTTGGAGATAGGCTCGCCAGCTCCATGGGCTAGGGGCTCCCTCCCACTGGGCTTTCAGCACCCCAGCCCCACAGCGAGTTTGACATAAGGAGCAGAGTCACATGTGATCCCATTGAGTCTGGGGAACTGGGGACTTTCTTCATCATAGTGTGCCCAAGCATGTCACACCCTAGCCTCTTTCCAACTCATGGCTGTTTTGTGCTCAGTTCTTTCAGTGTATTCTGAGTTCTCTGTGTCAGGCTGAAGCCAAGAAAAGTGTTAGTGGTGTGGGTTCCCCTCATGGAAACTGTGATAGTAAAATGATACCAGGTATGACCTTGAAATGCTGGTTCAAAGAGTGGCTGCTTAATTGCAGTGTGATCCAAGCCAAATTCCATCACAAATCTAAGATTCCTCTCCTAAATCAGATATCTAAGATAGTTAAATGACTGAGTGACACGTGTGGTGTCCCACTGCTCTTCCATTCTACAAGGAGGCATGCTCATCCCCCAGCAGAGCCAGCAGAGAGAATGCAGCCACACTCAAGAGTCTGGGGTTCCTTGGAGGAGATTCTGAGGCCTAGGTTGCCAATACTGTCTTTCTAATACAGGACTGGTCACCAGGAGATCCCTATTTCAAAGCAAGCTTGAATATAAAGACTGAATGGTTCCCAGATGTACCTGATCAAAGGCAGTTTCTTAGAGAAGGTGAAAAGGAATGAAGAATCTCCCTAAACGAGAACAGGGCCAGTTCAAGTCACATAGGAAGAACCTGCAGATACCAAAGGCTTGGGGGAAAGGCTGAGTCTGAGTGGTTTCCAGTGGCCATGGGCAAGCCTCCGTTTCTTTATCAGCTTCTAGAGGCCCCAGCCTCCCAAGTCCACGCTCTGCCAGAATCAAATGAACGCCTGCAATCCCTACCCTGGCCCTGTAGCATCCTCTTGAAGAGAGTTGGTGGCTCACTTTCTTGTTACACCAACCATCCTGCTGCCTGGGCTCCTGATGTAGGGTAGTAACAGGACGTGTGACTTACGGCTTGTACCCTTCTGATGGAGCATACACTTTTTCTGCTTGCACACCTCTGTTCCCATCAGGCAGGACCTCTGCTGGTCATGTGTTTGGCTTCTAAGAGGAGCTCATTCAACCTTTAAAATGTTAAACAAAGAGATGGAGGGTGTGCAAGCCATTACCATAGACCCTCTCAAATTTGATGCTGGGGGCACGGAGAGGAATAGGGACCAGGGATAAACACTAAAGAAAGTATGAATATAGTCACAGAAATTTAATAGCATTGGTTGTATTCCTGGTAATTATGAGCAAGCCTCCATTTCTTTATCAGCCTTTAGAGCCCCTGCCCCAGCCTCCTCTATTCCACTGTGAACAGGAACAGGATAGAGTATATCAGAACGTACATGCCAAGATAGTGCTGACTTTATAACAGTAAAAACTTCAGAAATAACTTGGTATTCACAGGTAGGACACATGGCGTGCAAATGTTTGTACATTCATGGTATGAGCTGCGTCGTGTCTTAAGGACTGGGGAGGCAGAGCTACAGAAGCTGACATGGAAGGGTGTGGCCGACATAGGGAAGAACGCGTTTCATGTTGCTGGGGTTAAGGGAAGGACTGGGGTCATCTACTGACATTCAAGCTGACCCTTACTTGCTGCCCCACCCTGGGACTGTCACCGCCTCTCAAAGCCGCAGCTCTCTCCTTCACAGATAAGAATAGTCTGAATTACTTCAAAGACCTGTGAAGACTGCAGAGGTTTAGTCAGCTCAGGCAAATGAGTATGAAGCAGTCAAGAGATAGCAGCCATTACACTTACTGACAAAAGGAGGAAAGCACCCCAATTTTCCTTCTTAATTTTTTATGCAAAAATGCATGTCATTGTAAATATAGGTGTATGTGGGGATAAGAACAATGGTTAACAATGGAAACATCTGAGGTATGAGGCTATCAAGAAGAAACAACAAAGGGACTAACCACGTCCTTGTTTTTGAGATAGGTCTTTTTAAATCAACTTCATTTTTTAAAGCAGTTCTAGGATTATAGTATGATTGAGCCCTCTACACATGTACAACTGCCCTGACTCTCAACATCCCACACCAGAGGGACATGTCTGTTCCCATGTATAAATCTACACTAAGGCTGAAGTGATGGCTCAGTGGTTAAGAGCACTGACTGCTCTTCCAGAGAACCCGGGTTCCATTCCCAGCACCCACATGCAAGTAACAGCCATCTGTAACTCCAGTTCCAAAGTGATTCTATGTCTTCTTCTGGCCTCCAAGGGCACTGTGTGCACATGGTGCACATGCAGACAAAACACTCCTACACATAAAAAATAAATAAAACTCATGTAAATCTGCACTAGCATAGGCTATAATATACACTTCTGACTTAATGAAGTTCTGAACATTTTTATTTCTCTAATAAGCAGATATTGGCTTTGTAAACAGCATACTATTTAATTAATAAATGGCTGAATCTGACCACAGCTCTAGATGGCTTAGATTTTGGAAAATGGGAAGACTCACCAGGGTTAGCATGAAGAAGTAGGTGCCCAGAGTGGGCTACCTGGGAAGGGTCCTGAACTTGAGGCCACCACCCTGCCATGCCACCAGCTTCGCAGGTCCAAGGTTGTTCTGCTAGCTGCCCCTGCTCTCTGAGAGATGTCTGACTGCAGCTCCCCAACCTGAGGAAGCCAGGCCTCAGTAGTCCTCTTGCGCACACTGGCACACAGAAGCAGACCGGCTTCAGAGCTCTGTCGATCGGGTGTGGGAGGTTATGAGGGTGGTGAGCATCTTCAGGCCAAAGAAAGCATAAGCTGTTGCTGGTCCCGGAGGAAAGGGACAAGGCAGCCAGCTCACCTCTGGCATTCACAGGTATTGTGTGCATTCCCACAAACCTGTTTCCTCATTATAAGACAGGGATAAGCCCACCCACTATACACGGGGAAGATTAGGTAAGGACACAACCTGCCTGGAAGGCCTGGACCCTGAACTAAATAGGACAACGTCTGGTTTGGTCAGCATGAATGTAGAGCTGGAGGTGTGGGGACAAGGACATAGTAAGGACAGTCTGGGGCTCCTCAAATATAGACAAATGTGAGCCCCAGACTGGCTATGGGTGCTAGTTCTGATGGACCATTGTATAGACAAGGACTCCACCTATATCTGGGGTGGGTTAAAAATATTAGCTCCCAAATGACGGTGTACCTGGATGATGCTCAAGGAGCAGGTGCTACATGAAAAGATGTACAAAGACCTGCTCCCTATGCATGTTGGGAAAATACCATGCCTGGAGACTCATGAAGACAGTGGGACTGGAGGTAGGTGAACCTTTGGACTGTCCCTTCACCTTGCTCCATCTGTCTCCCCAGGTGATTCCTCCTTCAATCTCTGTGTGTGTGTGTGTGAATAGCTCCGTCAACATGAGCTACAATCTCTACCTGGCCTTTGTGTGTCTGAGTCTCCTCTCTCAAAGGTGAGTGGTGCTACCCCAGAAAGGCCCAGTGAGAACCACTCTGGTACAGCCATGATGGAAGGACTTACAGCATTTTCCATATAACTTATGCAAGCCAAACCCAGTCCCTTCATTTCCCTGAAACACCAGAACAATATGATTTCTGTGTTTCTATTTTAGAGAACAAAAGTTTCTAAAGTGGCCACAGACAGATTGACTTGTGTTTTCTATAAGACACTTGGTGTAAGGAGGCTGGGGAAATGTCTCAGTAGTTAAGAATGCTTACTGTGTAATCATGAGGACCAGAGTCCAGATCCCCACAAATGCCAGTTAATTTTGGAGCTGCCAAGTAGGGAGGAGATAAGAGGATCTCTGGGGATTTCTGTCTTCCAGCCTAGCCGAGAAAACTTGAGTCCCAGGTTAAGGGAGAGACCCTACCTCAAAGGAATAGGCAGAGAGAAATAGAGGAAGACATCTGATGTGAGTGTGCAGGTACACATGCCTGTGCATATACTCCCACAACACACGTACACACACATCAATCAATCAATCAATCAATCAAAAGAAAAGATACTTGGAGACTTGCCAAATTATCATGAGAGTTTCATCTAGAGCAAGTGGGTAAGAAAATGAAAATGTTAACTCACTAGCTAGAAAGTAAGAGATTTCTTAGGAAAGGTACTATGTGCGTGCGTGCGTGCATGCGTGGGTGCGTGTGTGTGTGTGTGTGTGTGTGTGTGTGTGTGTGTATTCAGGGGAGGTTGTCTGTCAAGTTCATGTCTATCTATGTTTATCAATATTTGAACAACAGAGCAACAAAAGCAATTCTCCTTTCCAGGACGTGCATCCAGGGGAACCAGTTCAATGTGGAGGTCAGCAGAAGTGACAAGCTTTCCTTGCCTGGCTTTGAGAACCTCACTGCAGGATATAACAAATTTCTCAGGCCCAATTTTGGTGGTAGGTTATCCTTTGTGACCAGAACATCAGTTCAAAAGGACAGGCACAGAGACAAAATGCAGCAGAGGGCTTCAGGAGGCTTTGCTGACACCACCCCCTGATTGGCAGCTGTTTTAGGAATTGGGAAGGATGGACAGGAACACACACGGGTGATTTTTCATGCTACCTTAAAGAAAGCACTCTACCTCTCCACTTGCAAGATACAGGTGTTCTCTCCACCACTGTGGTGAGTGCAGGGGCCTCTGGCAACCTCTGCCACACACGTTTCCTTCTCCCTATTTCGATGGTCACTGTTCCCGGAATTCACTATGTACTATCAGCATTACTCCATCTGGCCTTCCTGCCTGTAGCCTGCCACCTACAGCGCTCGCCCCTCATTTCCACCTGGATCACCTCCTGGGTCATTTGCCAGCTCAGAACATAGGCACATGACCAGCAGCCTAACCTGAAGTCCAGGCATTCCAGGCCCTTCTCAGGCCAGCCTCTGTCTGTCTGCCTGTCATCCTTACCCTTCCATGGTGTTCCACAATATGGCCGCCAAACGCCCAGCAGCATCCTTAGCCTCTGGCTTCTGTGCCAATGCAGAGGCTGCTCATCCTTCTTGAGTTACTCCTCCAACTTGCCTCTCTAGGAGCATAATTTTCCATCATGTCTCAGAGAAAGGCTGCCCCCCTCTGAAAGACTCTCCCTGATTCCTCCACAGCCCACCCACTTCTTTTGAACACACACACCCTCCCCGAATCACTGCATTTCCTGTTTTACTGTACCTAGCTTTATGTCCCTATCCCTCCTGCTCCTCTCTTCTGATGGTGGCAGTCTCTAGTCAGATCTAGGACAATGTGTAAGTCCAGGTCCACTGGTGGTCAGATGCCAGGGGGGCATTGCCTCTTCAAGGTATCTGTTGGACTGTAAAGAGTGAGAGTAGGGAGAGAGGCTGGAAGGGCCCTCAGGCCACAAGGTGAGGAGAGGAAGGCAAGGAAGTCTAGACAGAGGTGCTCTTGGACAGAAGTACTGACGGAAATGTATCAGGGAAGGCCACTGAGGAGTTCCAGAGTAAAGCTGCCCAACAGAGGAGGCCTCTGCCTCTGGGCATCTTGGATCACCCCCCGCCTCCGTGTGCTCTTATGCATGGGTTTCTGGGTGGCTGACGTCCACACTACCACTTATCTGTACAGTGTTAGATAGAGCAAGGCTGCTGACAGGTCCTGAGTGCAGTCACCAGGACCCTCGGGCAACCTCACCGGCTCCGCTAGAGATCTGGGCAACATCTGGTCCCACCGTTAGGACCTAGCGAGCCACCACATGCTCTGGGTTCCCGGGCCTGACTACACACTAACAATAAGCTCAGGTCAAATTCTCTTGCCTCCCAAACCCCAAACAACTAAGTCAGTACATCACTCTTCAGGTGTGCACAATGACAGGCCACCCAGAAGAGGGATGTTGGGCAGGGAGGTTGTTCTGAAAACAGGGCACCTAGGGTGGGCCTGAGGGAATGCGAGGCCCAGTTCCACCCAAGGTGAATGGGCAGAGGCGCCTCACTTAAAAGGAGAGGAAGCACGCCACCACACCAGATGACTTTGTGCATGCCGTCTCCTAAAAGAAACTGTCTTGCTGGTCACCCTATGGGTCAATGGATGTGCCCTTGCTTCCTGTCATGTTTGTGTACCCAGCTTCTTGGCCATCGAGGTCCCTGAAAGACAAAAACCTCCCTAGTATTTTCCAGGGACTAAGCTGGGTAAAGCAAAAGCTTTCAAGTGGGCACCACACACACTGCCCAGGACTTCTACCTTTTCCTAGGAGAAAGGTGCCCTCTGGTGGCACAGCTTACTTGTATGGTTCCCAGGGATGAAAACAAACTATGGTCCATAAAACAGCCGAGTGTAACTGGACTATACGATATATGGGAAACTAAGCAAAAAACACAGTGGGACTACAGCTCCTGTGTGCTTTCAACTCTGCACTCTCCAGAGAGGTCAACCAATGGGACCCACTGTTTTTCACGCTCTCCCACGCAGTCCTCTATGCTAGGCGTTTGTCTCAGCCTGCTTTGTGCAGCTATGACATGATGCCTGGATCTGGGCAATGTATAACAAACCCAAATCCGTGGGCTTGTAGTTCAGCACTAAAATGCTGGCATTTTGCCATGTCATCACCACACGGAAGAATGGGAGAGGATTGAAGACAAGGGAGGGCTGGACTGGCCCTTTCCCAATAGCACCAGCCCCATTCATGAGGCTGGAACCCTCATGTCCTAATCATTCTGAAAGCTCCCACATCTTAACACTGTTAGGTCAATTCAATTTCCACATGAGTTTGGAAGGGGATAAACACTGGGAATTGTAGCAGTGGGTTACATTTAACACTGGAGAAAGCAGCACAGAGAGGTTTAGCAATGTGCTTGAGGTCACACTGTGGCATGACATGGAACCATCTTTCTCTGACTCCAGACTCATCTCAATGCCGTGCTTTGCTGCTTTGAGTGGCAGGAAGCCACCTAGCACCATACTCTTCTACTCTGTCCTCAAAGGTTTCCCACTAACCATTAACTCTTACCTTTCAATTGCATTGTCTCTAAAATTCCATTTCCAAATTCCTGCCTACATTCTTTAGCTTGGTTTTCCTGGATTACTAATCCTTTAATTATTGGGTTGCTTTGACTAATTCTGACCAATTGGATGATTAGATGTGTCTCTAGTGTCTTTAGAATCCCACCACCTCTCTTCCTGGTTCATTGCCACAGTCCCCTGAGGCTAGCTCAGCTATTTGATGCATGTAAGACCTGCTTTATCCATTAGCTGGGTGAGCCCTTCCCCCAACACCAGCTGGGATTAGAGAGACAGTGAGAAGGAGTGGGGACACCACTGATGGGGCATGTGTCAAAGCATGGCAGGAACGATACGGGAAGCTGTGTGCAGGGAACCGCTCTGAGATTCCCGGAAGGACTAGGCAGACACTTCGCATACATTCTCTCTTGCTCTCACTGACTAAATCACTGCCACACCTCTAATGTCATTGATCCTCCATCACCCTTTTGCAGGTGAAAAAAACTGCTCTAGAAGATTCAGTAACTTATCCCTGATGGCAGAGCTAGGAGAGTTCAGAGCTGAGATCTGAGTTCACAAGGTTCACACTCCTGAGCCCTTCTTCCACATCTCCAATCTAAAGAGATGGACTGGCCTGACCTGACCGGCTTCTGAAACTAATGGCCCCTGAACTCCAGTCTTCAGAACAAAACATGATTCTCAGTGGAGTCTTTCAGAGTCCCTAAACTCCAGGACTGAGGCTTACCATAGTCTGTGCAGAAGATCAACCATGGTGACATGGTTCTGGCATTCTCAAACATCAGGGCTCCAAAGAGTGAAGGAAGAAAGTGTCCATGGTCAACAGGAGCTTAGCTGACACAAGTCTTCGATGCCATCTTTTGGTAAATTTCCTTAAGCAAAGGAAAGGAAAGTCATTTGTGTGCAATCACATGAGCAAATCTTGGTCCCACTCTACACAATTAGCCAGCCCCCTGCAGGCACCACAGCAAACATCTTCCACATAAGAAGGAATGGATGCTTTACCACCAGCCTCTTTCAAATACCCATGAATGGGCCAGGGAGATGGCCCAGCAGGTGGAAGTGCTTGCCGTGCATGCGCACGAGTTCTGCACGAGTTCTGCCTGAGTTCTGCTCCCTGACTCACTGTAAAAGCTGGGTACAGTGACATGCGTCGGTAATCCTAGCATTACTATGACAAGATGGGAGGAGGAGATAGACGAACTGTGCGGTAGCTCTCAGACCAGACAGCCTTGGGCTTCCTGTGCATTGCCAAAATAAGGAGAGACCCTGCCTTAAAAGCAGAGTAGAGGTGAGAACCAACTCCCACAGAGGGGATGGCACACATTTCTCTCTCTCTCACCAAAATAAGTAAATTAATCTTAAAATATTTTAAATACCCATTAATTAATAATCGTGTGGCCTCTCCTATGAATCATGATGTCCCTGTGTATTTGTGCATATTTCTCATACTGAATGGTTGCTCCTGGGAAGATAAAATTAATTTTCTTATTTTTATAGTTCATATTATTTAAATAATTCTAATACATGAATATTGCTTTTATAATTTTTAATAGTTTTGTTTCCAACCCCCGAAGTAGGGCAGGAGGTGGAAACGGGTGGTTGGAAGGAGGACTCGTGTTTGTGTTTCTGTGTAAGTTTCTCTGGATTTTCTTCGTTCTCAGGTGACCCAGTTCGGATAGCACTGACTCTGGACGTCGCAAGCATCTCTAGCATCTCAGAGAGTAACATGGTAATTGTTACCCAGTGGCATTCTACCACGGGCCCTCCCTTTGCTTTCGATGGTGATGTCCTTTCAAATTACTCAGAAACAGGATGGCAGATGCCAGAGTTCTGTCTCCTAGGTGGAGACAGCAGAAGACGTTTACACAATAGGCTTCCCGGGTGTCAGGAAGGAAACAGACTCAGGCCCGGAAGAGGGAAAATAGAAAAAGAAGTGAGGGCATTTACTGAGAAATAAAAATTGAGGAAAAGAAGAAAAAAAAAAACACAGTCCAGCCGGGCAGTGGTGGCGTACGCCTTTAATCCCAGCACTTGGGAGGCAGAGCCAGGCGGATCTCTGTGAGTTCAAGGCCAGCCTGGGCTACCAAGTGAGTTCCAGGAAAGGCGCAAAGCTACACAGAGAAACCCTGTCTCGAAAAACCAAAAAAAAAAACAAAAACAAAAAACACCACAGTCCAGAGGTCTGGACTTCACATGGTCTTTCAGAGAAAGGGACCCTTATGAAAACTAGCAATCTAATGACCAACTTGAGAGGCCACAGGAAGATGAAGCCGGGAGGAAGGCAGTTTGCCAAGAGGGCCCTTGAGCCATGATGGGTAAATCCTGGGTAACCAGGCATTTTGCCCACCAAAACCTCCATCAGTTTAATGGCAACTGTGTTCTCAGGCAGTGTGAGCTTTTATGTCACGTAAACCAAGGTCCTGAAAGTGGGTCTTGGCAGTAGGAGTTATAATCTAAACACATAATGCACTTGGTTCTTGCATTGCTGCAGATAAGTGCCACACCAATAACTTAATTAGATATATGTTATAAAACGCATTTATAAAGGGAGGGAGGGGAGTGAAACTTAACGCCCTTTCTTCTGTTTTTGGCGTCTTCCTACTCCTGCCTACCATTTCCTTTTCCGGCTTTCCTCTTAGGACTACACAGCCACTATATACCTCCGGCAGCGCTGGACAGACCCGCGGCTGGTGTTTGAAGGCAACAAGAGCTTCACTCTAGACGCCCGTCTTGTGGAGTTCCTCTGGGTACCAGACACTTACATTGTGGAGTCCAAGAAGTCCTTCCTCCATGAAGTCACAGTAGGAAACAGGCTCATCCGCCTCTTCTCCAACGGCACGGTCCTGTATGCACTCAGGTGAGCAGGCGTCTGGGACTCTGGGATTGGAGGAAAAAAAACACATATAAGAGGAAAGACATATGTATCCTGGGTTCTTCTGACCAGTACCAAAGGGCCAGTCTGAACCCCTATTCCTCACAAGTTCTTCTGTTTTACACCCCAGCACCACTCATAAGGACTTCTCTCAGTACAGCCTGACTACAGTCCCATCTTCTGAGCAACTGCTCTGTGTTAGGCCCCACGCAGTATACTAAGGAAAAGCCGAGTAAGACATACCTGCTCCTGAGAGTACAGGATGTAAACAAAGGAAGTATTGGGTGCCAGGACCCAAGCTGGGGCATAGATTAATGGTTAGGGGCGGTGTTAGAATATACTTTCATAGGATTATGAACTTTACCTTTAAGAGTAAGGAAAGTTAGCAGAAAAAGAAGAAACGGTGCTAGAGAGATAGCATGGGAACCTGAGATCAGAGTCCCAACGTCAGTGTGACAGTCTAGTGGCATGCATCTAAAACCCCAGGGCTGAGGGATAGAGACAGGCAGATCTTGGGACTTACTAACCATCCTGTCTAGCCCTAGCTGCAAGCTCCCAGGTTCTGTGAGAGACCAAATCTCAAAAAAAAAGAATAGTAAGGTGAGGACCCACTGGCTTCATGAATAAAATGCTTGCTGCCCAAGCATGAGGATTAGAGTTCTAAGCCCTACCACTCACTTAAATGCAGGGCAGGCATGCAGTCCATCTGTGTGTTCGGCTTCTGAGAGATAGAGATCTCTAGGGAAGATGTCTGGCTAAACTACCCAAATCTGTGAGATCCAGGTTCACTAAGAGACCCTGCCTCAATGTATAAGGTGGAGAGTGGTTGAGGAAGACACTCAACCTCTGGCCTCCATGTATACACACACATACACACACCCTCTCACATGTGCACCCACAGATGTGAAAATATACACAAACAAATATACAGATACATATACACAAATAAACAAGGTGGAAAAGTCTTTGAGGAAGATATGCCAACACCAGCCCTTGGTCTCCACACTAACCCACATGGGTGAGTACACCTAACATGCACACACACACACACTTACCACACACACACACACACACACACACACACACACACACACAGGGGGGAGAGGAAGAGGGAGATGGAGAGGAGAAAAAGATGACAAGGAAGGGTAAATACCTGAGCAAACAGAGAAGTCTATGTAAGGAATTTATCTTTCACTAGGCTCGATGGAGCAGGGTATCTCTACATCTCTGCTTGTCTGAGACAAGTTTATACAAAGAAGCAAGGCGTGTGTCCCAAAGACTACCTACTTGCAGCTACAGGCCACCTCCACGAATTGCCAAGGCCTAAAGCTCCTTTCATTGCATAGACTCCCATCAATGGTTGGATGGAAAGAGGCTCCCTGAGTGCTGTGTGAGGCAGTCTACACAGATGATTTATCCTGTGCAAGAGCTGTGCACACTTGGGCCCCCTGAGTCCTTGGGGAGCAGATCAAATAGTAAATATGAATAGACTAACCTTTAATAACAAGAAAGACCTAAAATTACAAAGAAAAGACTGAACTAACCAATAAATAGCATTTCTGGGCATGCCTCAGCAACACTGAGTTTTACAAAGGCCAGTACAAACCCCAACTCCTCTTTCAAGAAACCTAACTCTCCTTTGATTCCCAATCTACATATTTCAATACTTCCATGGGAACCTGTTCACACAGGTGTGTTCATATACACTTGTGTACCTCGGGGGGAGGGGGTTGTGCATCTATTCTGTGTTACAGCATATAGTACAATCAGCCTGGGTAGGAATGTAAAAATTGCCAGGCTGCAGTGGTGCACACCTTTAATCCCAGCACTCAGGAGGCCGAGCCAGGTGGATCTCTGTGAGTTTGAGGCCAGCCTGGTCTACAGAGTGAGTTCCAGGACAGGCACCAAAACTACACGGAGGAACCCTGTCTCGAAAAACAAACAACAACAACAAAAAAACCCAAACAAACAAAAAAGAATGTAAGAATTACCAATGAATCATAGTTGACGAACAACTTACCACTAGACTCCTTCTTGTTGTTGTTTTGTTTTTCAAGACAGGGTTTCTCTGTGTAGCCCTGGCTGTCCTGTAACTTGCTCTGTAGACCAGGCTGGCCTCGAACTCACAGAGATCCACCTGCCTCTGCCTCCTGAATGCTGGAATTAGTGCTGCCACTAGATTCTTGTCCTAAACACCTCTGTGAACTTGGACAAGTTACTAGGCCCTCTGAGCTTCAGTTTCCTCAAAAACAAAATAAAAATAATAGCAGTTCTTATATCATAGAGCTATTCAAAGGTTTAATGCATGTGACATCCTCAGCACAGAAACTGGCTTGCAGTAAGCAACCAGTAGCCAGTGGTTGCTTTTCTCTGTCTCCCTTAAGTGGATGCAGAGCTCATCAAGTTGGATACCATGCCATGAACAAACACATCTGCCTCCTAGATGTACCCAGCACTGTACTTAATAAATCAGGAACCTAGTAAAAATGTGTGAATGTAAGAAAGGAAGATTAAGGCCTGGCTTTTAAAATCTCCACTGTGAGGACCTCACTGATTTCTTGTTGCACATCCTTGGGTGAATCCAAGAGCTGTGAGCTGTAGTACCTGGTGCCCTCTGGGTTCTCTACATCCTGATCCCATCAAGGAGCAAAGAGATCAGGACTTCTGTGCCAGCTGTGCTGCCCAGAGCCTTGTGAGCCTAAACAAGTCCAGTGATCACTGTTCCAGACCTACAAGGGGTTGTCATTGAAAGCCTAAATGCAAAAACATCTCCAGAAAGAGGAAGTAGGCACAAAGTCCCACCCCTGACCAAGACACTGTTTGTAAATGATAGCTGCTGTGAAGGGGGAAAATCACTTTTCTCTAATGGAGTGACATTATACCAACCATACTTCAGAGTAGGCCTCACGTTCAGGAGTCGTTGGTCCATAAAAAAACAGGTTCCATGGATTTTTGTCTTGTTTTGTTCTGTGTACTTTGTGCTTGTCATTTTGGTTTGGGGTTGGGTGTTTGTTTGTTGGGGAGGTTTGAGAAAGAGAATGGGAAGTTGGGTGAGTAGGAAGTGAGGATCATCTGGGAATGGTTGGGGTAAAGGAGAGAATATCATCAAAATAGATTTTATGAAAAATATGAATTAGAATTTTTAAAAAGCCTCTCCAGAGGCTGGAGGGATGACTCAGCCCTTAAGAGCATTTGCTGCTCTTGCAGAGGACCTGGTTTGGTTTCCAGCTCCCATATGGTGGCTCACAACCATTCCTAACTCTAGTTCCAAAGGACCCAATGCCCTTAAACACTTAAACTGAATAAAGTTAAAACTATGTTTTGAAGACATCTTCAACACACTGGAGAATGAGCCTGTTCTATAATATTGTGGATGTTTGCCTCTGAGTCGCCAGCATTCCAGCTTCTTCCACTCTGGATCCAGCTTGAACTGGATCTGACGAGTGTTGTTGAGCACAGAAAACCTCAGGAATGCTTGGACGCAGGCTCCAAGCCACATGTCCCCGTAAGAGTCTGAGAAAAAGTCCTCTTGGAGCAGCCCTCGGGAAGAAATGGGAACTTGCCATCTCTTCCTCACAGCACTCTTTCTGAGTCTATTTCTTTTCTTTTCTTTCTTTCTTTTTTTAGAATCACAACAACTGTTACATGTAACATGGATCTGTCTAAATACCCTATGGACACACAGACCTGCAAGTTGCAGCTAGAGAGCTGTGAGTATACATGCTGAAGGCCCCAGGTGACTTTTCTGGGTGACTTCCATCTCTGTTTTTGCAGAGTACCCCCTACCCTGTGACCCTTCTTTCTTGGTGTTGATCCACAATGGATTGAGCCATTTCGCCTCTACTTCTGGATAGATTCCGATTCTTCTCAAAGGCAAACTGTGTAACATTGCATCTTTCAGGGAGGACCACTCTGTACTAGTACCAAGTATCTTGAGCCACAAGTAGAGAGATGACTGAAGAAAATACTTTAATATAGCTGATGTGTAGATCATGGCCAGCCAACCGCATTCCTCTGACAAATCCGGCCCATCATGTATTTCTGGAAGTAGTTGTATTATAGCCAAGTGATGGCCACTCATTTGCAGATCGCCTATGGTTGCTATCTGTAATAACAGAACTGAATATTTGTGATAAAGACTGTATTGTCCACAAAGCCTAAAATAAAAACATTCTTCATCACTACAGAACTTTTAGGAGCCTCTAAGATCTAATTTCATGTGAAATTCCAAGGAATGTATTCTTTCCCAGACTTACATAACCATAGAATCTTGTTTCGTGTGTATTTCTATTTTATAGAAAACATCTTGATGAAAGTAGGTCTAAGCTAGCTCCTAATACTTAGAACTTAGAGTACTTTATTTATGCCATCTCTCAGGCTACTCATCCTCAGAGGGTCTGGGATTCCAGGTGAGTCCTTTGTAATCGTTCTATGGCTATGACCTTTATCCACACATCCACTATTGCTCTACCAAAACCAAATCAACTCCAGATGCAGACGTCCTGGGCCTCATCAAACCCATTTCCATTTGTTACTAAATGTGCCTCAGGCTATTCTTTGAAGCCCAGAAGGTCTCAAAAGTTTTCTTTTTCTTATGCAACTGCAGAGGGAGTAGGGAAGTTAGTTGGAAAATAACTATAGGAGGGACAGCTAATGTTATGACTTCAATCTGCCTTTGCCCTGGTCACCTTGACCAAACCATTTTTCCATTGGCAACCGTGAAAATAATCATTAATAATAGGACTCTTTTCCTGATAAATAGTGCTGCATCCACATGCCAAGCACTCTCATAGATACCTCCCAAACAAACCTGTAAGTGTTGCTTTTCCCATTTTATGATTATAGAAATTGAGGCTCACCACTATTTAGCATTTTTCTAAAGGACCTGGGAAGCAGGAACTCTGGGTGGGGCTGGAGCCGAGGAAGAGAGTCCAATAGTTCCAAGAGCTCTTCTACTGGCCAGAAGGCCCATGGGGATTTCGCTCCAGTAGCTTGCTTGGATGTGATCTGGGCTATATATTTCTCTCGAGTACACCATAATATAGTTTGAAGCAATTGTATGGGATTTCTAGGTTCTCTAGCACTGACTGATAATCACCATTTTCCCCAAACAAGAGAGCATGTAATGCTTGTTTGGCCTTCCCAAATCCTGCCAAATGTGAAGCTGAAATACAGTATGACTATCAGATGGCAGTCCGAAGCTTCTTCCATGCCAATTCCTTTCGGTTACTTAGGACCAAGGCCAGTGTTTCTCCTTTCCCTCGTGTCTTAAGGAAAATATTTTGACTCAGTCTAATACTTCAGTTCTACATATTTTCCCACTACAGTCCCCAGCTAGTCTGGATGGCTGGTTGAGTTCCATCTGCCTACCTACAGTTAATTCACCCATTCAACAACTACATGCCTGTTCTGTGTTAAACGCTGTGGTGAATGTTTTCGATACAAAGACAAACGATTCATCAGTCTTCAAGAAGTGACCACCTTACAGAGAAAAGAGGACTTAAAATAATTATGAAAGAATAATGATAATAATAAAAAGTAATGGCAGCATGAATGCCTGGTAGGGGGGTCAAAGATGCCCAGAGGGAATTGCCACCTGAAATCAGAGGAGGGATCAGTTCCAGCTGGCTAAGTGGACAAAAAAGTGAGGCACAATACCAAACAAGAAGGAGCACAGCAAAGGTTAAAGGTTAGGAAGGAGCAAACAGGAGTTGGGGCACGTGGTGGGTGGGAGGCACAGAGGACTTTCCTAGCATGTGAAAGGCCCTGAGGGAGAAAAACCGAATACTCAAATCAATCACTGATGTGTATGACGCAGTTGCCTCTAACACATAAAGGACTTTACTTGGTATATGTAAAGCTTCGTAGAGTGCTGTAAGTAATGAGCATCTAAATTATAACCTGGGAATTTCCTAGAGTGGAAAAACGAGGGTTTGCTCTAAACGGATGTAGTTCAAAGCAATTCCTTTGATTGTTAAACAATCTCCATTGTTCCTTAGTATGTATCTCTGAATATCCCCCAAACTTGGGCACCTGTGATAGGGAAATAATGCCACAGATATGACTCATTAGGGCATCAAAGTGGAAAATAACTATAGACAGGCCTTGGGGACCACTGGGTACTCTATACGTAAGGGCACAAGTGGGAGAGAAGAACCATTATGAGAAGAAGTCATTTTTTTCCGAAGTACACATTTAATTAAAGACTTAGGCAGATTAATTATCCTATTGACTGATTCAGTGCGTGCAAACCCTTCTTGAAGCAATGCAGCTGTTTGGTGGCAGAATGCAAAGAATGCAACGTGGGGTTGTTAAGAAGAGAAGTCATGCTAGTGTAGCACAGTAGAAATAATTGCCCTCCATGTGTCATGGCTGGGCTTACCCCAAATCCCAGGAGCAAGATTCTCCAAGCAACTTCAGCACTCTGTGTGCACAGACAGCATCCCCAAGGAGCAGAGGAGGCTTCCACAGAATGCTTATTAGGAGGCATTTAGGTATTAAAAACCTCACTAAGGTTTGCTTTTTTTTTCTATATACTACCACTAAAAAAGAATTGATATCATCTTAATTTCCCAAATTCACCCAGGAACAGAGGACAGTAGCAAATAATAACTGTGAGCCTCTACTAGGGCTGAAACCAAGTACCCAGGTAGAAACTTGCTCTCCTCTTTCTCAGAGATGTCTTCATTACTTTGGGATTCCAATCTAATTTCTGTGGCTAGCTTCCATTCATTTTCGGACGATTCCAAAGGAAAACTCACAACTTTATCTGGAGCTCAAGGAGCTCATGCATCATAAAATAAAGCCTACTTAATATTGACTTCTATAATGATGCTTTGTAGCACAATATTGGTCTTAGTAACCTTTTAAGAAATGGAAAGAGATGTTTGTGTTTACGACCACAGGTGCTGGAATCATGCAGCAACATCACTACCTGCATGACTTTGGCTAACAAACCTCTCTGAGTCCTACACCTTGAAATGGAAAAATGATTTTTTATATTTGCATTTATACCAATAAGAAATATGAGCCAGGCGGTGGTGGCGCACGCCTTTAATCCCAGCACTTGGGAGGCAGAGGCAGGCGGATCTCTGTGAGTTCAAGGCCAGCCTGGACTACCAAGTGAGTTCCAGGAAAGGCGCAAAGCTACACAGAGAAACCCTGTCTCGAAAAAACAAAAAAACAAAACAAAAAAAATATGAATAGACCCCTTCCAAAGTCCCAGACAACATTATCCAAGCTTAGACTGCTCTGAAAGACAGACTCTAACGTGGGTCTCTTTGTGGTAACATGCTTAATAAGGGTCATTCAGTAGTGAAGGAAGCCATTTCTATCATCCCCCAGGCTTGGACAATGCTTAGCATAGAACTACTTCTCAACCAGTCAAAAATGGTCCTAGCAAAAGATCTCATCCTGCTGTGCTTGAGAAACCTAGCCAACTTTTGCATGACATGCTCCTTTAGACTTAGTACCATCAGAATAGAGCTCTTGCTGTGTCTGTTCTTTAGCATTTCCCAAACCAGCTAAGTCTGCAGCATCCTTATACTGACCAGGGCTTACTTTTGTTTGCCAGGGGGATATGATGGCAATGATGTGGAGTTCACCTGGCTGAGAGGGAACGATTCTGTGCGTGGGCTTGAAAGCCTACGCCTTGCTCAGTACACCATCCAACAGTATTTCACCTTGGTCACCGTATCCCAGCAGGAGACAGGTAACTCTTGTGACCCATCACACAGAATAAAAATACTTAAAGAGAAGGTTGCAACCTGAATCATAAGCAGCATGACCTCCACCTCTACTCCTGTGGAGCGCAAGCATTCTGTAGTGGTGTGGAATAGGGAAGGGAGATGGGCATGGAACCTGGGCTTCTGTGGACTCTACACTCTAGGTGGACATGGTCTGCTAGAGACCGTGGACCAACACTGAATCTTAGCTGGTACCTTTCAAGATTTTCCAATGACTGTTCAAATGCAACACTCCCTTGTGTACAAAAAGACACTCATGTTTCTAATGAGTACACTGGTCACTGAAGATTGAAGTTAAGAAAGTATTCACAGGTAAAGAAGACAGTGGCAATACCACATGATCACCTCATTCATGAAATTATCGATTCATCATGTACAGAGCTGGATCTCTGGGAGTTGGTGGTTTTAAATAGTTTGGGGGCTTTGTTGTTGTTTTAGTTTGGTTTTGGTTTTGGTGTTTCAAGATAGGGTTTCTCTGTACAGTCCTGGCTGACCTGGAACTTGCTCTGTAGACCAGAGCCTCGAACTCATGTAGATCTGTCTGCTTCTGCCTCCCTAGTGTTGGGACTAAAGGTGTGTGCCACCATACCTGGCTTAAATAGGTATTTTCTGAATGGCATGATTTTACATATAAACAATGACATTTTCTTCTTAGTTCCTCATCCGAGTCAGGAATCCTTCGTCTCATCAATATTTATACTCTTTAAAACATTATCATTCAGTTTAGTTAGATCTAGATGACTTTAAAAATTAAATGTATGCCAAAAGTGTGCCTAGAAGAAAGCCAAGAAAAAGAGGTGACAGCTCCCTGGTATCTATATTCCCCACAGGCAGCATATGTGCATAGGTCATTTCCTAAGCATGATCCTCTGAAATCAACAAAAAAAAAATAAATTATTGGGGCTGGATGGCTAGCTCAGTCAATCAAGTGTTTACCTTGTGAAAATAAGGACTTGACTTTAATCCCCGGAACCCACTGGGGAAAAAAAAAAGTTGAGCACACCACTTATAAGTCCAGTACCAGAGAGGCAAAGCCAGTGGAAGTCTGAGGCTCACTGGCCAGCACCTAGTCTACAAAACCAGCTCCAGGCCAGTAAGAAATCCTGTCTCAAACAAAAAGATAGATGATGCCTGAGCGACAACATCCAAGATTGCACTCAGGTCTCCACAAACATTTGCACACACGCATGCATGCACGCGCATATACACAAAAATTAAATTATATTTAATAGGCCTATTCTACAGTAATCTTGAAAGCAATAGACTGTCTTAAGTAATCTTCATCAAACAGGTATTTATTAACAACTTACCATGTGAATACAAGACTGAGAGTCACAGGGTTTGCCCCCTTGGGATTCACAGTCTAGTGAGCTAGATGTTAAGAAAATTGGTGCTCACAATACTGAAGGAATGCTTTGATAAAGGTATAAGAAGAAAAACCCAAGTGTGAGGGTTAGGTGACAGCACCCCTGTAAATCCTATGCCAGGCAACATTGACGTCTTTTTTGGTACCCAGAGTGGCAGTTCAGAGTTGACTAGATTTTGTTAACAGAAAACCTAATGTGACTGTGCTTTGGGCAACTCCTCTCCTGTGAGAACAGACACAATTTCTTACCTCTCGTTTGCACTGTCAGGAAACTATACACGATTGGTTTTGCAATTCGAGCTTCGGAGGAACGTTCTGTATTTCATTCTGGAAACCTACGTCCCTTCCACTTTCCTGGTGGTGTTATCCTGGGTTTCGTTTTGGATCTCTCTTGATTCGGTTCCTGCCAGAACCTGCATTGGTAAGAAGCTCCCATGAGCAAGTTTCTAGAACTAGGTGGATCAGGTGCTTTTAAAAATTCTATCATTATTTCCACTGATGGCTGCAGGGCCATTGTAAGGGCTGGTATCCTGAGAAAGTCCTTCACACAGAGAGAAAAATGGATGCAGAGATAGAAAGATAACATCAGGAGGACTGTATTTTTTTATTTGTTTTATAGTGACAGATGAGGTGAGCTTGTGTAAACAGTCCACTGTCAGTTACTTTATTACTGACTGTCCATCTCTAAAAGAAGACAGAAGATGACATATTTAGAAAACTATGTCACTTACATGCATTCGAGATGAATAAAACAACCCTATTCCAGAAGGTCACAGACTCTTTGAAATGAGATCTGTACTGTTCATGAGTCCTGTCCCCATCTTGCTGGCTCCTGAGTGGAGCCACCCAGCCAGATGACAGAGGATGATGGGGGTGGGGTGGGGTTAATGGGACACCAGCATGGAACAGCTTCTGCTTTTTTCCCCAGGAGTGACAACTGTGTTATCCATGACCACACTGATGATCGGCTCCCGCACATCCCTACCCAACACCAACTGCTTCATAAAGGCCATTGATGTGTACCTGGGAATCTGCTTCAGCTTCGTGTTTGGGGCCTTACTGGAGTACGCAGTGGCTCACTACAGCTCCTTACAGCAGATGGCAGTCAAAGATAGGGTAAGGATTTAGAGGGTGTTGTCTACAATCCATCACCTGGGCCACGCACTGCTCTGAAGAGGTGATCAGGGCTTGGTTCCCATCCCCAGAGTGATTCACTTTGTTCTAATGAATCTTGTCCCTACTAAGATGGGCACATTTGGAAGTCATGGTACCCCTTAACCAAGGTTGCTCTTTTCATCAGATAAAATAGGATATCAAAATTAAATTTCCTAGCAAAAAACTATTATTCATATGCAACATGAAAGTATAATCATAAGAACACGTATCTAAGAAAAAGCCCAGTATCAAACTAGACATGCTTAGCTTTCACACATTTCAGATTAATATGTGATTACAACTTAATTCTTTTGATGCAATTTTACATTCTTAAATTATACAAGTAGCAGTTTATAAAAAAAAAATGTATGGAAGAAATTAACATGTAACAAAATCCTTGGGATTCTAACCCAAAACTTCATTGCCCCAGTGTGGTGCACTGTTTTCTCTTTATAACCCCCTTGGACCCCAAGGTTATTTGAAAACTAAATTTGATAGACATTGGCACAATGAAGCTCAAACTAACATAAAACAAACAAATGATAGGGATCTGATTCAGAAAAGTGCCACCCTAAGCAATGTGCTCTTAGACCACAGGGGCCTAATAGTGAGCATATGGGCAACCAGAAGAGCCGGGGGCTTTGTCATTGTGTTTGGTTGTTGTGATCAATCCAAGTACCAAAGACAAAAGAGCATGTGCAGCATCCAGAGGAGAATATGGATTTCATGTGTTTTTTTCCATGTAGGCTTCCCTAATAACACACACGAATTCAGATTTGTTAGAATGATACATGAGGGTTAGAGAATTCCCAAGATCTTCTTCTGGAGATACCAGTATGTGCCCCCATGCTGGGCATATAACAACAGATGCACTGTGGAGTATATGCTGTATCCTTTACATCTCTCTGGGTATCCTAAAACTCAGTGAAATCAAACCATCATTCTCCTTATTTTATTACTGAGAAATTTGTCCTCCAAGTGGTGAAGCAACTCAGCCAAGACCCCACATTCTGTGACATTGGCACCTTGTTGGACAGTGGAAATTCCCTAGATTTGCAGGGAACATAGCACCCTGTTTCTATGTGTGTAGCAAAGACCACATGACACAATGGTTTTATATTATCTCTCATAATCTCTTCTCCCTGGAACAGACTAGACCTTTACTAAATACCTACTAGGTGCTTTACACAATTTATGCCACCTAATCCTCCCCTTAGTCTCATGAAGGAGCAATTAATATCATTACCACGCTCCAGACAAGGAAACCATGCCTTAAAGGGATTTAAGTAACTGAAGTTTCCAGGAGTAACAGCCCAATTGAGATTTAAGCCCAGATCCACTACCTTCACAGCACCCTGCCCTTCACAGTATCATCCACGTACGTTACTGTGTCCTGTCTTCTAAGCTAACTATTTTCTATGAACCAGGGGACAGTGAAGGAATCAGAAGATGTCAATATTACCAACATCATCAACAGCTCCATCTCCAGCTTTAAACGAAAGATCAGCTTTGCCAGCATTGAAATTTCTGGTGACAATGTCAACTATAGTGACTTGACAATGAAAGCCAGTGACAAGTTCAAGTTTGTCTTCCGAGAAAAGATTGGCAGAATTGTTGATTATTTCACAATTCAAAATCCCAGCAATGTGGATCGGTATTCCAAACTACTATTTCCTTTGATTTTTATGTTAGCCAATGTATTTTACTGGGCATACTACATGTATTTTTGAGATGTCATCGAACTTTTGCATGCCATGTCTTTAAAAGAATAACATAATAATGTTAAAGATAATCTAGGACATGTGTACACACTTTAGCCCAAAAAGCTACAAATGGGCTAAAATAATGATTATTTTAAGTTGTGTAGAAGTCCTAGAATAACAGGGTTCTATAATGGAATCATTACAAAGCAACCTTTTTCTTCTTCAGTTTTGGACAGACATCCCCACAGAACTCAAAATCACAAACCTACTCAGGGCTCTTTGCTCTCTAAGTCCCTGCATTCACTGCATAAAAATATATATTAAAGAGTTTATTTTCTACAGAATTCATAATGGCATTTACTAAATCTCCGAAATGCTTATAAGATGAATACTTGCCAATTTAGGGAGCAACATTTTCTAATTTTTGTTTGTCCTTGAAATGAAATGTGGGTTCATGTCAATTCACTAGTGGTCACCATACTGCATCAACTCAATAACAGGCGAGTTCTCAGTATTACTTAATAACACAGAAGAATTGTCCCCAAATTCCAGTAAGTCCTACCATTAATAAATCAAATGTTAATGAATAAAATTACTGGACCAATAAGCTAAAACATAAATCCTTTAATATGGTTCCCCAGACTTGAGGGACTCCTGGAACTTACACTCCTGTTACATGTATTGTATTATTTTATTGTTATACACCTGTAGTCCTAAACTGGGTAAAACGCTCTTTTGCCACACCAGGGAAACAGGAGGAGGTTTTGGAACTTATTTTAGGATTCTTAATACAGAATACTGCCATGAAGACTTGCTGGGTCAAGTCTATTTTCTAGTCATCTTTACTCACATACCGGCTAGGTACCCAGTAGACCAGAGTGCTCTGTCAACCTGTCATTTGTGTTGACCACGTTGGGGAACACTTTGCCAGTTGTAGATCCCCTGCATCCTTCCAAGAGGAGCTTTCATCCCCATGCTCCAGTGACCAGGCAGGAGTGATCCTATTAGATAAGGAGCCCTATTTCCCCGATACAAGTAGCTTGTCTTGTACAGATTCTTTTCCCCAATCCTTCTAACTGGACAACTTTTTTTTTTGTCCATATATCTTTACTTGCAAGTGTTCATCACAGAGTCATTAGTCTGGTTCCAGCTACATTATCAATGCTGGGCCCTCACTGGGACTCCCCTTGGATATCCTGTTGTTGCTCAGTGTCGTGGAGATCCTGCAGCTTTGGGTCTGTAGGACTGATCCCTTCACATGCTCCAGCAGATCGCAGATGGGGTGGATGTTGGGGTGTGTCAACCCATAACCCTGGTTCTGGGCCTGGGTAGTTGCAGGGTTGGTCATCCTGCCAGCTTCTCGCCCCCAATCCCTATCCTTACCACCAGGGTGAGCTATCCAGTAGCTGGACTACTTTAAATGGCTTATCCTACATGCTCAGGAGACGACTGGCCCCGAGTCTTGAATGCTCTGAGCAATTGTAAGACATGCTGTACAATCCACTTGAGTTGTCTTTTCTGAGTTCAGCCAATGTTACCTTGACCTAGGAACTCCTGGGTGCCTCTCCCTCTGGTCCTTGGGACTCAGCTATACCTGGTTCCAACTCAGCCTCAATTATTTCAAAGACTCACCATCTTCAGCCCTTTAGCCTCCTTTGCTAATGAATGTGCAGCTTTAAGTGCCCTTTCTCAAACAAACCAGACCTACAGATGGCCTTTCTTTTCACTTGCAGCATCCATGGGCTCTCCTTTTTATCATCATGATACTTCTCAAGATTCAGTTTCTATGACTTGATTGCCTGGCGCTTAACCATTGTTTCCACTTCAGAACTCTCTGTGTTCACTGGAATATACTTTGAAGCTAGATGTAGTTGCACCATTAGAGTTCTTAGTAAAACCTCTTCATACTTTATATCTGTCATACACATCTTTAAGGGGAGGGGTTAGGAGACAGGAAATGCGGTTGAAGGATTCAATCATATTTGTGATATTTTTATAAAAAATGTTTAAAATATATATAACTTCACCGAGGACTCATGTAAGCTATTGAATAACAACAATTGTAAATATGTGAAACTATAAAATAAATACATCACATGAGCTCCAGAGTGGTAATTGTAATGTTAACACGTCCCATGTACAAAAGATGTATATTATAGTGCTAGTTTCGGAGCCTCACACCCCTCCATGCTCCTGTCCCCTCCCACCTCAAACAGCACATACACACATTCACACACGAGGAGAAGAAATGTAATTTCATAGTGTGAGGGTATACTTTGAGAGAAAAACAACCTTTCGATTTTAGAACCACAGTGCCCTTTGGGTAGTAGGCAACAGCATTCAAATTCCTAATAAAAACTTCTAATTCTTTGCATCTGTCCCAAATATGCATCTGCCTATCCTGGGTATTACCTATACAAACTTTATTCGAAATACTTAGTTTTAGATGAAAACATTAAGAAGAACTTCATCACATATCCAGATGAATGTAACTAGATGGGATAAGAGATATTCTAAGTCATGGAAGTACAATCTTCCGCTCTCTTGTTATTAAGAATATCAAAAGTCTCCAAGGAGGGAGTTGTGTACATACAGGAAGGCATTCAATAGCAAGTAAATGTCATAAGGTTTAGTTCAAATGTGGGGGGAGGGGGCGAAGACATGCACACAGCAGAAAAGAGCTGGAGAGTGCTGCAGACCACAAGCTGAAAAGGAGTAGCCATGCAGGGCCATCCCCCAGGAGGAAAACAGTAGTGTGGACCTTCAGTATCAGGCAAGGACAGTGACCTAGCATCAGGACAGTTGGATGTCTAAGGTTGAGATACAGTCTTTCTTCAATGCTGGGCATTACTCTTTCAGGCTGTTCTCAGCTGCTGGTCCATAGTGAATTTTCATTAGTCCGTGATACATTTTGCTGCAAAAGAGCCTTAATTCTTAAAACATACATTTTTTAAATTGACTTTTAATGTATAGGTAACATGATTGTCTTAGTTAGGGTTTCTATTGCTGTGACCTAATACCATGATCAAAAAGCAAGTTGGGAGGAAAGGATTTATTTGGCTTACAGGTCCATATTGCTATTCATCATTGAAGGAAGTCAGGACAGGAACTCTAACAGGGCAGGAACCTGGAGGCAGAAGCTGATGCAGAGGCCATGGAGGGGAACTGCTTACTGGTTTGTTTCCCATGGCTTGCTCAGCCTGCTTTCTTATAGAACCCAGAACCAGTAGCCCAGGGATGATACCACCCACTATGGCCTGGGCCCTCCCCCATGGTTCAATAAATGAGAAAATGACTTACAGCTGGATCTCATGGAGGCTTTTCCTAAGCTGAGACTCCTTCCTCTGATGACACTAGCTTGTGTCAAGTTGACACACAAAACCAGCCAATACAGTAATCAACATATGGTTGATATGATTTCTGCACCAGACCAAGGATGTAAAAAGAAAATTTTAAAATGAGTAATTTTCATCAATTTTTAATTTAAAAATCTAAATAATAAGGGGGTAGAGAGATGGCTTCTCAGATAATAGCACTTGCTGTTCTTGCAGAGGATTCAGTTTCCACCATCCACACTGTGGCTCACAACTGGCTGTAAATCCCAGTCTCAGGGCAGCTGATACCTTTTCCTGGCCTCCACAAGCACTGCAGAAATGTGATGCACACTTACACGCAGGCAAACACCCATATACATCAAATAAAAATAATTTTAAACCAGAAGTAGTGACACACGCCTTTAATCCCAGCACTCACGAGGCTGAGGCAAGCGGATCTCTGAGTTTGAAGCTAGCCTGGTCTACAGAACAAGCCGCAGGACATCCAGGGATACACAGAGAAACCCTGTCTCAATAATAATAATAATTTTTTTCGAGACAAGGGTTTTCTATGTTGCCTTGGCTGTCCTGGAACTTGTTCTGTAGACCAGGCTGGCCTCAAACTCACAGAGATCTGCCTGCCTCTGCCTCCCGAGTGCTGGGATTAAAGGTATGCACTACCACCACCACCTGGAAATAATAATAATTTTTAAAGAATATCTATATTAGGGGCTGGAGAAATGGCTCAACAGTTAAGAGCACTTGCTGCTCTTGCAGAGGACCCAGGGTTGGTTCCCAGCACCAACATGGTGCCTTATAACTGTCAGTAACTCCAATTTCAGAGGATCTGATGCTCTCTTATGACCCCTGGAAGCACCAGGCATCACATTCTACACATGAACACATGCAGGCAAAAATCTCATACACATAAAATAAAAATAAATCTTAATAAAAACATATGTATATTAAGCCAAGCATGGTGGTACATGCTGGAGCTCATTAAGTTGGAGACTCACCTGGTCTGTATAGCAAGTTCCAGGCCAGCCAGGGCTACATAATGAGACCCTGTCTCAAAAAAATATGTATCAATCTTTTTGTAAAGAATAAATATAAACATGTAAAGATAATATATATCAGGTAGGGTGTGTGTGTGTGTGTGTGTGTGTGTGTGTGTGTGTGTGTGTGTGTATCGGTGTATTTGGTTTAAAAACCATTGAGTCCAATTCTGGCCCATACTTTTAAAAACAATGTATAGAAGCAGTAAAAGAGAAAAATGTCAAAAGTGATTAAAATTATGAAAAACAAGTTCAGGAACTTTGCACCTTGAAATGCAAGGCTGAGTGGTTGTAACTGTCATTATTGGGTTTTCTAGAGTGGTTTTGTAGGGAATAGGCTTCTCTACTTCTCTACTGAAAACAGGCATAAGTGAACTTACAAGGAAGTCTAATTGTTTAGAAGGAAGAAAACTTGCTAGTTGGATAACAAAATACTCAGATTTGCCATCTGGAAACTTCCTTTGGGAATAAACAATAAATAATAATAGACAACCATCTCTTCCCTTTGATTTTTACCATCAGCCTGCCATAAGCAGATGGCTTATTCTACCAGGTAATCTTGGGAGGTTTGTAGATGCAGAGAGATGCTTCTCAGTGATGAAAATTAAAGTCTCATACAAAGCACTGCTAACACAGAAGCAAATGCTTATGAATATTCCTGGCAGCCCAAGAGGTTGAGCGTCACAACTGTGATTTATTTGGGCAGACTTAGAGTGGGGTGGTGTGGCTCACAGCTTTCAATCTAGTCTATTTATAATAGCGCCTTTCCAGAAACTAGAGAAAGGACTATTCTGTTTGGAAAACTGAACAGATATTTTAAAATATCTTTATAGCTGCATGTTCATCTGCACCCCTATGACCATTGAGGGCATATGAGTTTATAAGCATGCTGTCTATTCTTCTACATGTGAAGACTAGCCAATAGCCAAGAGGTCTTGGAGGTTGGGTGGTTCATATCTTTGTTCCATGGCCTGCTTCCTTTTCAAATACAGGCAGGTGGATGTTGTTACTAAGATCCTCAGGAATGTCTAGGGAGATGTCTTACCAGCCAGCTCCTGGTTATGTGAAAGACCATGTTTTAAAGGACTAAGACAGAAAGACAGAGGACACCACACACATACACATACACATACACACACACACACACACACACACACACACACACACACACACACAAGCCAAGTGTGATGGCTGTAATCCTAGCACTGGGCAAGGGGAGACAGAAGCCAGTCTAGCTGAATTAGCAAACTCTGGGTTCAGTGAGAGACCCTGTCCAGGTTCAGTGAGAGACCCTGTCTCAAAAAGTAAGGTCTTGGCTCACAACTGAGAAAAATACCCAATATTGAACCTCTGGCCTGCACATGCACACACACAAATGTACATACACTCCCACACAAATGCATGCATATACACACCTGAACATGTACACATACATACACACACAAACCAAAAAAAAAATTCCCGGGGTTGGGGATTTAGCTCAGTGGTAGAGCACTTGCCTAGCAAGCACAAGGCCCTGGGTTCGATCTTCAGCTCAGAAAAAAAAAATTCCCAAAGAAATAAGATTTCATATTTCATTGCTAGAATCTCCTTCTTTACCCATCAGTCTCTCTTTTAAGGTCTGAATCTGAAATGTTCCCCCAAAGGCTCATGTTTTAAATGTTTTGAAAGGCTGGAAAACCTTTAGAAAGTAGGACTTATCTGGAAGAAGTAGGTCCCTAGGGGTAGCCTTTTAAAGGTTATACTTGCCACTAGTTACAACCTGCTATCTACTTTTTGTTTGTTTGTTTTTAATGTGTTTGGATGTTTTTCTTGAGTGTGTGTGTGTGTGTTGTGTGTGTGTGTGTGTGTGTGTGTGTGTGTGTGTGTGTGTGTACCATGGAGGCCAAAAGAGGCCACCAAATCTCCCAGAACTGGAGTTACAGCAGTTGTGAGCTACCACAAGGATGCTGAGAATTGAACCCGGGTCCTCTTGAAGAGCAGCCAGTGTTCTCTCCTGCTAAGCCACCCCCCAGCCCCCTGCTCTCTTCTTCTTGGTACACTGTCGAATATGAAACTGGCACATGCACTGACCACCACCAACTCTGCCTTGCCTTCTCCACCATGAAACCCTCTAAAACCATGAAGAAAAATAAATCTTTTCCCTCTTCCATGGTTTCTGTTAGGTATTATGATCACAGCCACACGAAAGTAATTAATATACTACATTAGTTAACATACTTTGGAACTTCCTTTTATCTCTTTTCTATACAATTGTGTATAAAAAAGAGAGTGCACTAAGTCTGGAGCTGCTATTCTTAGCATGCTATTTGTAGGGTGAGCCCTTGGCTGACATTGGGGAATCTGGGTTTGGGGAAGGTTCCATCATCCTCTAGCTGATGAAAGCAGCTTAGCTTAAGGAACCTAAGTCATCTGCCAAAGCCATGAGTTCCTCTTAGGAGTCTAGAATGTTGGTGCAAGGTAAGCAGAGGTACTATGTGACTGACAGCTGGCATAAGTCAGGGGCACGGAGTCTAACGAGCATCATAGGGCACACCATCTCCTAGTTGCTAGAATTCTACACCAGAGGAATTAATCAGGTACTGGCTGATTCTACTGGGGGGAGGAGAGCTCTTGTTTCCTCTGAATTGTGCTCCACAGTCCTATTCCCTTTGCTAACTTTCCTGTGAATCCTCTTGCTTAAAAAAAAAAAAATTATACCCACGCATGCACCCATATGCTGAGTCTTGTGAGTTCTCCTAGAAAATTATTCACCCTGGAGGTGGTGTTGAGAACTTGGACACACTGCTTTGAAGCCATGCTTCCCAAATCTGGCTAACCATAAGACCCACCGGTGCAGCTTTGTATGCAACAGATCCCAGAGTCTTAGCTTAAGACCTATATAATTCAAAGCTTCAGTGTGTGTGTGTGTGTGTGTGTGTGTGTGTGTGTGTGTGTGTGTAGATGCCAAATGCCTCTGTATGAAAGGAAAACAGCTGGAAGAGAACTATTTCCAGAGAACTTTTCAGGGAAGGATCATACAATGTGTCACCACATAGAAGAGTCTAGCTGAATACATGAATAATGTATGGAGCAGGTGGGAAGCAGAGTTTTTTTTCCTTTGTCTCACTGAATCTTTTATGTCAGTGTCAAGAAGGAACAGGTAAATGTCTATTTCTGAAAAGGCTATAATATGACAAAATGGCATCCATTGATAAGACTGTGATTGAAGAGCCAGGCAGGTATACAGGGTGGAGTTGCTCTTCATTACAATCCCCAGTGTTTGAGATACTGAGTTGTAAATCAAGTGAAGGAACAGACAGACAGCCCAGGTGAGCCATGCAGCCAGAGTTTGGCTTTTACAGTGGGTAGGAATAGCAGTTAGCTAGAATAGCTGGTAGATACCTCATGAGGAGGTCAAGTGTGCAACTCCAAAGCTTCTTTTAGAAAATGACAGGGAGGCTATTAAATGTGGATGAGGAGTGTAACTGAGAAACATGTGTCCTTCAGATCTGTGACCAAAGAGGCAATCTCCAAACACTGATTCCTTTCTCGTTCTTATGGCTTCTGGTAGTCTGACCTCAGTTCATTCTGTATTTCACCAAAGGCAGAGGCCTCACAATCTAGATTGTATTGTGTAGGTCACCTTGTGAATTCAACATTTGTTTAATTCTTCAAATATTACAGGATGCTTTGAAGCTGGTCTTTTGGGTTGAACACTTTCACAGACGTCTTTAACAAACAAAAAATATGGATATGTCCTCATAAAATCCAGGGCTGAGGCACCGACGACGATGAATAAAGAATTTCTAAGAGGGAGTTCTTAGAGAAGTAGGCAGATCTATCCCTGATGGATTTTGCTTTTCAATAACAAGTTATTGAACCAATTCACCAAAATGCATCTTGAAGAATCAAAAAAGCTCTCATTCATAAATCAAATCGTGTCTATGGAGCCGAACAAAGGAAACAGAGAGGATGATGGTGGAAACTGATAACCACAGGTGTCACCAATAAAAGTTAGACCCAGATGCCGTGGCATTTAAAGCCACAATCTTTAGAATGCAATAATAAAGTGAATTTTCAGAATGTAAAGAAGTCCCAGGAGAAATTATCCATTTAGAAGGATATGAGATGTGTACCTTTTCTGGATTTGTACATTGCTTACATCCTAACAAAATGTTCTAATCCATTTCACAGTGGGATTCAAAGGCAAATTCTCCACAAGGGAAATAGAAGTTTGTTTTTTATCTACTGTAGTAATTTAATATAATTTATCAAGTTATTTTTTTTCCACAAAGAATTCAGCTGCATACCCTTTCACACTTATCCCAAAAGACTAATCCAAGCTTAATTTAGTGTAGAAGCCCAGAAATGAGAGTCAGGAGACCTGGTGTCTGTCATTAACTTAATCTCTATTTGCCTAAGTTTCCTAATATGTCAAATGAGACAAAAGCATTCCCCCGTACTACTTCACAGGTTTGTGGTAGGGTTAAAAATGAGATAAAAAATGTGAAGGTGTTTTGGAAACATGACATAAATCATATAAATTGTTCCTAATTAATTGGTCATGTGATCACACACACACATTATATACATCTCTAGAAAGTTAGACTTCAGAGATAGCTTGGACATCATTAAGTTCAATCAGTTTATTGGCCATACAAATAAATGAGGGTCAGAGATCACAAGTTACATCCCAGATCAAACACCGCACAACCAGGTCTAGAAGCCATGTCACCTAAACCCAGGATTCTTTCCATTAACTCCCATCACCTCCCCCAAAAGATTTCATTTATGCAACTCATGCTCTGCCTACAAAGAACCAAGGTTGTAAGACAGCAGTGTATCAGTGTGAGGAAAAGCTACAACCCCATGGAGACACAGTGCAATTATGCATTCCCTGTGACTCCACAGTCCCTCTCAATCTGCCAGAGCTATTCTACCTCAGAAGCCAGAGGTATCTCTGGACTCTTTGCCATCAAACACACCATTCTTCTCCCCCAACAGAATTTTTAAAGACTTTTTTTCAGTATAGAGGAGCCAGCTTTTCACCCCTTGCCTCTAAAACAACCTGCACAGAGACCACAAAAATATCTTCAGCTTGGCGTAGCAGCTCCAAAAATACAGTTCGCAAGAACATTCTATTTCATTACTACAGAGGGAAAAGCCTAAGAATGTTCAGCACCATGCAGGTGATTGTTTTAAAAATGTGTTTGTTGTCTATACAACACCAGCAATGAATCGTCTGCATTCTTAAAGGTAAGTTGCGTGTTCTGACACTGCAAATGGTGGTTAAAGGTATTTCAAATTATCTCCCATTTGCTTACTGTATTAAACAAGAGAGTACATAAAAGGCAATAAACTTATATCTTTATCAGAAAAAGCATATGGTGCTTTGGCAAGCACTGTACTAACGTGCCATTGTCTGCTCAAAGTTTTATAATGTTTTCCAGATAGAACACAGGCATAAAACAACCCGGATGCAGTTTGCTGAGGGACTATATTAAGAACGATCACCATAATACAGTCCATCAGCGGTTTCTCATTTTGCTTCTTCTCCAATATTTTAGATAGACTTGATGTTATGAGTTACATAAAACAACAGTCCATGGTGCAGGGGCTCCAGTCAACAACAATTTATTAAAAACCAACCACATACCGGGTACCTCCTCTGCCCTATCTCCTGTTCTGACTCTAACCCTCTAAGACAGACACTATTAACGCATTTTACAAACAGGGAAGCAGTAGCCAAAGGTTATATACATGGAAAATGGCAGAGCTGGGATTTGAACCTCGTCTGTTGGGACTAGGATTCTATCCAGCATGTTTATTTACCTAATTCTTACAAGTTGTTAGAAGCCTCCCAAACATGCATCTGAGTTAGACAATAATAAAAATGAAAGGAAGGCAAACAATAGGAGCACATCTCCTTCTCTTCCTTCTCCTTCCTTAGACATGCTCGCTGAGCTCACCCGCCCAAAGCAGTAGCTCATCAGGTTGATATAGAAAAGCAAAGCAACTCTGTGAGGAACTCAACTGTGAACTGGAGCCATTGACCTGAGTCCACATGGGTTTAAGTCCGGGTCCTGCCCTCCATCACAAAGTTGTGTGGCCCGATTTAACCTCTTTCAGCTTTATTTCCTTCTCTGTAAAGAAGAGGGTACATCCTCACGGGCTTCAGGGATACAACACGTCTGATGCACACGAAGATGAGCGGTGTGCTGAACGCCCGCTGCCGCCGCTGCCGCCGCCGCTCCCAGATGCTGCTGGGTGAGCAGTAAATGATGGCTCTTTTATTGGGACTTTTGCTGTATAAAAATAAAAGACACATTATCGGCAAAACAAAACAAAGCTCACAGGTTCCGGTTTAACTGGTTTTTGTTGGCATCTAACGGCTCCACTCCTCCTGATTTAAGAGCATCTTAAAAACAAAAAGTGGGTATCAAGCACCAGGTTTCTATTTTCAAAAACAGATGCTCTCTTTTTTTGAGGCTCAGCAAACCCTAAAGTCAGTCTGACAGCTTAAAAATAAAACCCGTTTGCTTTCTCTTGACAGTTGAAGTAGAAAATGAGCATCACTAACAGTGAGAAGAGTTCCTAGAATTTCTAATTAGTATCTCAGTCTCTAAGTTGCACATCCCACACTTTGGTATTTTCATATACTAATCTTTCAACCCTCATTTACAGCATTCCCAAACTCTTCTAAAATAAACAGATGACGACAACAACAACAAATACTTACAAGGTCTCCTGAAAATAAAACAGCAGCCTGGCCACAGGCAAAGTTGAAATGGGGACCGATTTGCATGACTTTTCTGCCCAAGGAAAATCTAGGAGACTTGCAAGCCTTTTTGTTTGTTTGTTTGATTTTTGGTTTTTGAGACAGGGTCTCTCTATGTAGTCCTGACTGTCCTGGAACTTGCTATGTAGGCCAGTCTGGGCTTGAACTCATAGAAATAAATCCTCCTGCCTCTGCCACCCAAGCGATGGGATTAAAGACATGCACCACCACCATGCCTGTCCAATTTTTTTGCTTATGCCTTTCTGCAGGAGAAAATGCACATGTCCTGAGAAAGAAAGCACTTACCTTAGTCTGTTTTTGCATAACTATAATAAAATACCTAAAGCAGGCTAACATTCTGAAGAAATGAGGTTTATAATCAAGGGTGCTGGAAGTCCAAAGAGCAAGGTGGGGCTCTGGCACAGTCCCCACCTTGGATGCATCATCTTATGGTAGATGGCTATGGTGGGAGCATCTTTTTTTTTTTTTTTTTTTTTTGTTTTTCGAGACAGGGTTTCTTTGTGTAGCTTTGCGCCTTTCCTGGGACTCACTTGGTAGCCCAGGCTGGCCTCGAACTCACAGAGATCCGCCTGGCTCTGCCTCCCGAGTGCTGGGATTAAAGGCGTGCGCCACCACCGCCCGGCGGTGGGAGCATCTTAAAGAAATCAATCACACCAGAAAGCAGGACGCACCAGACATGGTGGTGGTACATGCCTTTAATCCCAGCACTCAGGAGGCAGAGGCAGGTGGGTCTCTGTGAGTTCGAGGCCAGCCTGGTCTACAGAGTGAGTTCCAGGACAGCCAAGGCTACACAAAGAATTCTTGTCTCAAAAAAAAAAAAAAACAGAAAACAAACAAACAAACAAAAAAGCAGGAAGCAAGAAGGTGACCTTGCTTGGTCTTACTCTTATTAAAACTTGCTCTCACTTGAGCATAAGATTCCTTAATACTTTTGAAGAGCAGTTTCCCCAGTTCATCCAAGGACTTGCTATCATGCTCTGCTGCTCAAAGATCCCACCTCCCAACACAGCCACACTGACAACTTGCTTCCAATGCATGGTCTTTAGTGGCCACACTTAACCCATATACAAACCATAACACTTTAAAACACCTTGGGGTAAATGAAGAAGGGATAACATTTGGACAGGAAAGTAGGAAAAGGAAATGAGGCTACTGACTTGACAAGAGCCAGAGTAAAGTTTTGCACTGAAAGTTAAAACCCATAGTTTACAATAAGTCAAACAGAAGTCATTATGAAAGGTTTTGTTAAATATCACCCACTAATCTGGGTCCTGAGAGGGTTAGTTTTTGTTTAATTTTCAGTTCCCAGGGAGGCCTTTTTATCTGTCCTGTGCAGTTCAAGCCTGTTTCATAAACTCCAGTGATACAGATGCAAGAGGGAGTTCTATTCGAACCACATTGATACTGTATGAAACATGCTTTGGGAAACACTGAGATACAGTCTTTGCTAAAAACATGCTGAGAGCTGCTGGTAGCAATGGCTTTACCAGAGGCCATAAGAAAATACAGTAGAGAAGCCGGGCGGTGGTGGCGCACGCCTTTAATCCCAGCACTCGGGAGGCAGAGCCAGGTGGATCTCTGTGAGTTCGAGGCCAGCCTGGACTACCAAGTGAGTTCCAGGAAAGGCGCAAAGCTACACAGAGAAACCCTGTCTCGAAAAAAAACACAAAAAAAAAAAACAAAAAAAGAAAATACAGTAGATGGCAATTGATAGTTCAGGTGTCAACCCACCAGATGAATAGTTCTCTGATAGAGGAAGCCTGTTAAGCAAGGCTTATGGGACCACAGACTCTGAAAACTGGTTGCTTCTGTCTGTAATTTTTCTCATGTGCTACTACATTTCTTTCCTAAAAACAACTGTGGGTATTTTTCCCACTGCTTGTATTTTTATCTCATGAAAATATTCCATCTTTGGGCACACATGTAGCTGTGAATGGTCAGGAAGATGATTTTTTTTTTTTTTTTGGTTTTTCGAGACAGGGTTTCTCTGTGTAGCTTTGCGCCTTTCCTGGAACTCACTTGGTAGCCCAGGCTGGCCTCAAACTCACAGAGATCCGCCTGGCTCTGCCTCCCGAGTGCTGGGATTAAAGGCGTGCGCCACCACCGCCCGGCAGGAAGATGATTTTTGCTTAAGCTGTATAATTCTGGGTGAATAGAAATAATACAAGGATGTTTTTCATAATTGACATAAGAAAGTAACAGTATTCTCAGTCACAAAGACAACTAATTTTAGACTTCAGAACAAATTCAAAACAGACTAGCTACCCCTGCAGAGAATACACAAGAACAAGTTCCCAAGTGTCTGTTAAAGCAAGGTCAGGCATGAAGCAACTCTGATAACCTCCTGCAGCAATTGACTTTCTGAAGGTACTCCCTACCACCCAAGATTTAGCCAACTGTTTATTGTTTAAGTTCTGAATTTCAATGTCACTTTCTGTCTGGGAACCCTGACCACTTAGAGCTACGTGTGTGGCCAAGCGTTACTTAATAGCCAGTCAGTGCGACCTCCTTAGTCTGAGAGAAACTGTGTGACTTATCATGTGTTATGAGAATGGGTCAGACCCTGTATATGTAACTTACAATTGTCCAGAGTTTGACTGTTGAAGTGTGTGTGTGTTTGTGTGTGTGTGTGTGTGTGTGTGTGTGTATGATGTGTGTGTGTGTGTGTGTGTGTGTGTGTGTGTGTGTGTGTGTATGTGATGTATGTGTGCTGAAAGGGAGAGGTAGCTGAGTATGTAGAGAGAGAATATGTGGAGATTGTGTGGAGATATGTGTGGTGTAGAGACAGATGGAAGAGAGAGCTATGTAAATGAGATGTATAGCTATGTAAAAGAAATATATGGCTGTGTGGTGTTGTTGGTTGTTTTTGCCCTTTTGGGGGGCCCACCACCCAGCTCCCAAATAAATCACACAGAGGCTTATTCTTAATTATAAATGCCCAGCCTTAGCTTGGCTTGTTGCTAGCCAGCTTTTCTTAAATTATCCTGTCTGTCTTTGATCTCAGGGCTTTTATCTTTTTCTCTATTACTGTATACCTTTTCTTTTCTTCTTATTCTGTGTCTGGCTGTGTAGCTGGGTGGCTGGCCCCTGAATTCCTCCTTCCTCTCTTGTTCCTTGATCTCCCTCTCCAAGATTTCTCCTTGCATATATTCTCTTTGCCTGCCAGCCCTTCCTATCCTTTCTCCTGCCTTGTTATTGGCCGTTCAGTTCTTTATTAGACCGTCAGGTGTTTTAGACAGGTGCAGTAACACAGCTTCACAGAGTTAAACAAATGTAACATAAACAAAAGTAACACATCTTAAATAATATTCTACAACAGTGTGGAGAATGTAACTGTGTGCAATGTAACTATGCAGAGACAGAGAGACTTTCAGAGAGGATTTTTTCAAGATGAAGTAAAAGAGAAAGTAACCATTAGAAAGTGTGTTTCCGTATCTACTCCTCACATAGAAAAGTCTAGCCCTCACTGCTTTCATGGCTTTTTTTTTTTTTTTTTTTTTTTTGCATACCCTGGTGCTGCCTGGAGGCTGGCTCCTCACAGGCATTTGTAAAAACATATTTGGGACCAGATTTTTTTTAAATGTTTAGATACTAAAGAAATACTGACATGTAACTCTTTCTTAAAACTTAACAAAAGATACATGAAAGTCACAGCTTTCTTGCTTTAAATCTTTGAACCCTAACCTCTCACCTGGGGTGAGGTACTGGACTTGTTAGCATCAGAGAATGGAGCTTGCAGGTGACCCTGATGCAGCCTATAGAAGAATCCAAGCACAAGACATGTAGTACTGAACACTTAGTACTTCATGTTTTGAAAAATGGTACCAGAGAATGGAGAGATGTTCAGCAGGTAAGAGCATGCACTGCTTTTCCAGGGACCTACTTTGAGTCCCCAGGACCAACACTGGACTGCTCAGAAGCCACCTATAACTCCAGTTCCGAGGAGGTCTAACACTTCTGGCCTCCATAGGCACCCATACTCAAATGCACATGGTGCCTCTGTTGGCACACACATACACATTAGTTAAAATAAATCTACCTTTAAGTGGAACCACCTGTATTTGGTGGTTTGCACAGTTGTAAATTAGACTTCTTTTCTCCCCTTCTTCCTTCAAATGATTTAGGAGTTTGCTATAACCGCCATAACAAAGTTCCAAAGATGGGATGGTTTGAAGAATGGAAATTTATTGTCCCACAATTCAGTTCATTAGTTATGATGGTTAATGACTGTCAACTTGATAGGATCCAGGATTACCTAGGAGATAACCCTCTGGGTATGGCCTTGGCAAGTTATCTAGGCTAGGCTAGTCTCTGGTCTGTTGTGTGAGGGATTATCTAGATGAGGTTAATTGACGTGAGAACACCTGTCCTGAATGTGGGCACAGCAGCATCTTGTGGTCTAGGGTCCTAGACTAAATAAAAGGAGAAACTTGGGAGTTTCCTCACCACAGATGCACTATGACCAGCTGCCTCAAACTCCAGTTGTCTCAGTTGTGAGGCAAAACAAACCCTTCCTTCCTTAACTTGGTTTTGTCAGACATTTTGCTACATCAACAAAACAAGTGTCTAATACTGTAAGGATGAAGTCCATGATCCAAGGTGTTGGCAGGGTAGGTTTCTTCTGAAACCTCTGTCCTTGGCTTGTAGGTGACCACCTGTGGTAGTTTGAATGTAACTGGTCCCCATAAGCTCATAGGGAGTGGCACTATTGGGAGGTGTGGCTTTGTTGAAGGAAGTATGTCATTGTGGGGGTGGGCTTTCAAGCCTCCTTTGCTTAAGCTTTACTCAGTGTCACAGTCCACTTCCTGTTGCCTTGTGATCAAGATGTAGCCAACACCATGTCTGCCTGCATGCCACCATGGTTTACAACATGACGATAATGGACTGACCCTCTGAACTGTAAGCCACCCCACTGAAATGTTATCCTCTATAAGAGTTGCTGTGGTCATGGTGTTTCTTCACAGCAATAGAAACCCTAAGGCACCCATCTTTCTTCTGTGTCTTCACCCAACTGTTGGGGAATATTATTTTAAGGTGTGTTACTTTTGTTTATGTTGCATTTGTTTAACTCTATGAAGCTGTGTTACTTTACCTGTCTAAAACACCTGATGATCTAATAAATAACTGAACGGCCAATAGCAAGGCAGGAGAAAGGATAGGCAGAGCTGGCAGGTGGAGAGAATAAATAGAAGAAGAAATCTGGGAGTAGGAAGAAGAAAAGAGATGGAGGAGTGAAAAAAAAAAAGTAGCCAGAGAAGGAGGAGGACCCTGGGGCCAGATAGCCAGCTACACAACAAGCCATGGAGAAAGAAACAAAGAAAGCTATACGGGAATAGAGAAAGATAAAAGCCCAGAGGCAAAAAATAGACGGAATAATGTAAGTTAAGGATAGTCAGCAAGGAACAAGCCAAGCAAAGGCCAGACATTTATAAGTAAGAATAAACCTCTGTGTGATTTATTTGGGAGCTGGATGGCAGACCCCCCCAAAAAAAAAAGAGAAAAAAAAACAACACCCAAGATCTTCCCTATAAATTTATTCTATGTCTAATTTTTTTTTCTTGTAAGAACACTGGGCATTGTGGATTTGGGCCCACTTGTATGTCCTTGTTTCCATTTAAACATCCTTCTACAAGCCTGATCTCTGAACATGGTCAGAATCTTAGGTAGGAATGGTTAGGACTTCAGCACCAACTCTGAATATAGCTTCTCTCATTAATCTCTCAAAAAGCTGAGCAGTTGCCTCTGGGTCCTGTTTAATTTTCTGCATTATAAAAACAAGAAGGAAAAAACTTAGGCACTCTGCTAAATTATCCACTCCCCTCCTTCAAGCCCAGTTTGGGTTTGTTTTTGTTGTTTTTAGTCTAACCATTTAGCTCTTGCTGTGTTTCCCCAACCCAGAATGCCTCTGTTCCTTGGCCTTTCACACCACTCCCTTCCTTTCCAGAGAGCTGCAGAGCAACATGGTACTTTTCTGCAGACTCCCAGGATCCATTCTGAAGGGTCTTTGTAATGCCTACTGAGGAACACGCCTGACTCCATTTTGAAGGCAGTAGCCATTATGCTGTATTGTTAAAAATAAGTTTCTGTGCCTGTTTCTTGGAACCTGACCTACCCAACCCATGACCTTGATTTGTTTCAGGGAACACTCAGCCCTATAACTCTCTCTAATCATTTGGCAACCACATAGTGTTGTGATGGCTGTTTTGTTGTTGGTTTTTTCGTTGTTTGGTTTTTGATTTTTCGAGACAGAGTTTCTCTATCTATCCCTGGCTGTCCTGGAGTTCGCTTTGTAGACCAGGCTGGCCTCAAACTCATAGAGATACACCTACCTTTGCCTCCCAAATTCTGGGGTTAAAAGCACTGGCCACCACATTCAGCTGGCTGGTTTTGTTTGGTTGGTTTGGTTTGGGGGCATGGCTTTGTCTGTTTTTAGATTTTTTTCTTGCTTCCTTATTGCTCCATTGTCTTCTATAAACCTACTTTGCAATTACTCATGATTTTACTCCTTAAAAGGGCCCTAAGAAATGGGTTCAGAGCTGCTCTCTTTAACCCAATTTAGGAGGCAGTCACTAGTCAGCTCTCGGGTACACCCCAATAAAAGTCAAGATTGCCTCAAACTTGGCTCAGAATTGTGGTAATGGTTTTATTCTCCCCAGTGGGATTAACACCACCTAGTCTTTCTTTCCCAGACCCAGCAATTCCCTCTCCCATCATATTTCAGAAATTTAAAACCCACAGAACCCCAAGGATCGCCCCAATACTGTTGAATAGGATAAGCTCTCAGAGCTGGAACGAAGAAGGCCATCCGAAGTGAGATGGTTGTTGTGATAGTTTGTATGTAATTGGCCACCATAATCTCATAGGGAGTGGCACTATTAGGGGGTGTGGCCTTCTTGGAATGGAGGTATGGAGGAAGTATGTCACCATGGGGGCAGGCTTTGAGGTTTTCCTCTGCTCAGGACACCACTCAATTTTTCAGTCAGCTTCCTGTTGCCAGTGTATGACTTTCAACTACTCCAGCACTATGTCTGCCTGCACACCACCATGCTCCCCATCAGGATGATAGTGGACTGAACCTCTGAAACTGTAAGAGAGCCACCTCAATTAAATGTTTTCTTTATAAGAGTTGCTGTGGTCATGGAGCCTTTTTTCACAGCAATAAAAACCCTAACTAAGACAGTTGTCTTCAGGGGTAGGGCAGTATTTGTTAGCAGAGGCTTCATACCTAACACAGCCAGGGCTATTGTCCTTAAACTATGAATAATGGACTTTGGCAGCAGCTTTCCTCAGAACTGAAACCTAGCTGGAGGACATGGGCAAGGTACTGGATTTCTATAAGGGAAAGCAAGAGACTTTCCCCATCTTTTAAATTACCTGGTTATGGGATAGGAATCATAAGGTAAAAGGAAGTATGGAAAATTGCTCTTTTACGGATCTGACCTTCTTGGAACTATGTTTTAGGGACAGATAACTTCCCAATGAGACCTTTTATAATAAAGCTTTCATTGCTTTCAAAAATATTAACTTTTGCAGTTCTTCCAGGTAGATCAAAAGGACCCTGCAGTTACAGTTACAATATCCTAAAGATTTAGTTTCTCCATAATAATAGGTAAGAGCCTTAGCATTGCCACAGGCCAAAACTATATTATTTGAAATGAAAGCTCTCATAAATATCCAACTATGAAGTCACTATCTATCAACTGCTATTATATAAACAGGATGGAGCTAAGTCTCCCACATGTCAATACTGGAGCTGCCACAAAGAATGATTTTGTGTCCAAAACTCACAAGTGAAACAAGCCCTTGCTCTGTCAGGCAATTTGGGGAAGTCAAGTTTGGTTTGGATAGTCAGAGAGTAGGAAGATCCAATTAAGGAGGTCTGGTAGGATTTCCCTTTTGCCAAAATGGTGGCCCTTCCTTGGCCTGGATAGCTTCCCCTGGCAGTAGACTAGATCCTTTGTAAGAGCACTGCAGTATCCAGCAGCCCATTGCTCCCTTCTACTTTCAGAGTTTTCTCCATACGCCTGGACAGAGAAAAGTCTGGGATTTCCAGAGCCAAATACCCTTGCCTTTCCCAAACAGCTTTTTTGGAGCGGCCCTCACAGAACAGACTGGCTTACTTCTCTGCGCATTCTAGCACCTGCTTTAACAGTTATGTTCAGGGCAGAAATGCCAATTGGAGATAGGTGGGTTGTTCTTCAGAGAACAATGCTACAAGCAGTGTGAAAACATCAACAGATGCACTTGTAAGAACAATAGTTACTTATTAATAATAATAGCATCTCACATTTCCTGTTCCAAGTCCTGGAACATGACAGCCGTGTGTGTTTGATAATCTGTGGTTCAGATCGTAATTCCTTTTTTTCGAGTCTGAGATTTTTAAGTAGAGAGGGATTTTGACTTTAAAAGTGAATGCAACAGTCACTTTCTCTGTGAATGAAAAAAAAAAAGAGTGAAAGGGAAGAACATGACTGCTCCTAGGCATGATGGAGGAAAAGGTTTACTGTTGATAAAAGGGAGATCATAACTAGAGGCAAGGACATCTGGGAGAGTCCAGAGTCAGCATGACCCTTAGTAGGGCCACGTGAGGAGACCGGGGGGGGGGGGGGAAGGGGGGGGAGCCAGGGAAATAAAGGGTAAATGGAAAGCACCGGGTAACCAAAATGGCTAGACTGTAATAGTGAAGGGCAACTTTAGGAAGAGCAGCCCCGCCCCAGGGCTGGAGAAGTTTAGGCTAGGGAGTAGGGTATGCCAGCTGTACCCTGTAACTGTTACAGTGTAACAGGTAGAGACAGGAATGCTGGGAGAACCTAGCCCCAGGTCCACTTTAATATGTTAAATCGATACTTCAGCTGTTTGCCCTGGGTTTGAGACCTAACACTCTGTTAGGCTCACAGAGGCTTCCTAGCGAGACCTTACTCAGGGTCAGAGAATCTGAGCTTGCTTTACCCAACAGTACTGCATAAGGAGATGATTTGACCACGGGCGTATTTACCAGGTGTTTGGAAGGGTCTATACTTGGCTTTGATCTTGCAAGGGGAAGGTCTTTTGCCTCTCTCCTTGGCATATTATAAAAAGCCCTTTTGAATAAACGTCTGGGTGGCCAGGTATTGATCCAGGGCCCTCCTGAAGCTATCCTGTGCCTCTTTCTTGTTGTTTGTTGTTTCTTTTTAGCTACTATTTTTTTATTCCTCTCTCCTCCACCCAAGAACCCTTTGAAAGGTGGGAGCAGGTTGGAGCTGGTCTCCCACAGACTCCCACACACATGTTACAAGACTTGCAGAAGAAGCCTGGAATCATGGTTAATACTAAACCTACATAAACTATTTTCTTCCAATACATACCTGTGATAAAATTGATTTTACAATTAAGTTTAAGAATAACAATAATAAAATGGAACAATTATTGTAAGCATTGCAGCTCGGATGGAAAGGTATCCTGGCAGTTGGGAGCAAAGTCACTATAAGCACTCTGGCGGAGTGTTACAGTTCTGCTGGGGGAAGTGGGGGTGGGTTTCCTCGATTTCCTCAATGCAAGTGTAACAACTCTGCTCTGACCCGTTCCTGAGAAGGGTGGGTTTCCCCAGTGAAAGTGAAGAGGACAGACAACTCATATAGAGGCAAAGGTGTGATTTGTCTTGAGTGTGGCTGGGCTGAGTGTACAAGGGGTGGGGGAAGAGATGGGCACATGGTGGAGTCTGGAAGGGGTGGGTCATTGTTCTTTTGATGTAGTCATCTTTATTTCCTTCAATGGATGTATTAGAATCCGCCATTGTTCATCTACATGTTTATTTTTCTATAGTCTGCCTTCTCCTTGATGGCAAGGCCTGCTCAGAGAGTCTCCAAACAAAGGAAAGGTGCCAAAAAAGCCCAGTTCCGCATTCTTGGTGAATACTGCAACTTCCTCCCCTGATGCTGCCAGTCGCCCAAGTCCCCTGCGAAAGCGCTCAACTCTTGACCATACTTGAGCACGAACCCAGCTTGTGGCAGACACATCATCACCACTTACCTACAGTCTATAAAACTTTCCTGCCCTGGCTCACACAACCTCTCTGGCCTCATTCTCTGAGACCAGTGAACCTGCCTGGGAGTTGCTTTGCTCAATAAACGGGCTGTTATACTTTTCCATTTCGGCTTGATCTGGCTTACAGCATGGGCAGAAAAACTTACTGGGGGTGTGGGGGGGGGGCGGTGCAGAAAAACCTGTAACACATGTGAAGAGAAGATCTAGACACAGACCCACACAGTGGAAAGACCAAAAGAAGACACAAGGAAAAGGGAGCCATCCGAAAGCTAGGGAAGGAAGCCTCAGGAGAGCCTTGGCCTTGGACTCTTAGCCTCCAGAGTTGTGAAAAGGATTTTCTGTCAAGTCACCCCACTACATTTTTACAGCAAGCCTGGCAGACTAATATGCTTATCATCCAACATAAGCCTTGGTGATGGACTTATCCCTGGGCCCAAGTCAAATAACCCCATTCTCCCTTGCATCTCTGTACCTCTAATGTTGAGCTCAAGGCTGAGCATCTGGTATAGTCCGATGTGTTTGCTGAATGACTGGAGGGATGAATGAGCCATTTACTCTCCTCATGCAGAGGGCATCTTCTGTGAACATTACTTCTAGAAACTGGAAAGCAGGCTAGGACAGAGTAACCATGCCAGGGGGAGTTTAGCTCTATCCAAAGGAAAAGAAGGGGGAACCCACAGTATAGTTCCCTCTGCAGCAATCAGGATTTAGGAAAAACTGAAGCAATTCCCCTTAGCACAGATCTGTGGTATTTCCTGGTTCTTTCAAATACATTTAATTCTGCACATGGAAAATAATGGCATCATTATTTAATCCAGAATACAATAACAACAATAGATTGCTCATGTGGGTGCACAAGTTCCCTGCAGAGAATTTAATGTGTGTGTTGCCTTTACCCACATGTACAGCTGAGGCAGTGTGAATGGGGGCCAGTCTGTTTGTGTGGCCTGCAAAGAGAATGTGGATGCCTATGGTTGCTATAACAGCAAAAGGGGGAAACAAAGGAAGCCCAAGGGTATGGCTGTGACTCCACTGAAAACTAATGCATACCTTTATTTCAGTCCTCTGCAATAGTCCAAAGAAATATCTGATGCTGCTGAAAGACTGCTGTCATCCCTGGTAGATACTCATCAATTATTATTAAGTATTGCATGGTTCAGGTCAAGATATAATATGTCTGAGAAAAACCATGGCACCTCCTTTTAATCTTGCGTAGAAAACAATTAAAGTATATAAAGCACATTATTAAAATATGTAAAATTTATAATTTAATTATAAGATTGCATGGCTTTATGATCTAATAGTTCTGCTGTATTTTGCATATTAGTGAACAATTGCTTTCTTAAAGCACACAGTAGAATCATTTACTTGATGCTGGAGAATAAGTTAATTATGGATTCCCAGTATATGACTAATGGATTTAATAATCACTTTACTGTAGAATTAACTTATACTTCCCTGTGCTTATAGCACTAATGATGATATTCATAAAAGTTATATTTTTTTAAAATGTAAGATTGGCACAAAAAGGGAAACCAGTGTATAACTTGGCTTTAGATCGAGCAGTTCTAAATAGGTAGTTCTGAGGCATCAAGGCCCCCTCCTAGCCCTGACATAAATCATTCCTGTCCTCTTTACCCCTCACCCCCGCCACCAACTCTGCCTCCATTGGCTTTATTAAGGGAATTTATTTTATTTAAGGGAAGACGAAATGCTTGCCAGATGCATTCAGTGAAACTCCTGTGTGTTTTTGTAACCTCGGCTGTGGGTTGCAATGAGGATTCTTCGCTTCTATTCTCCTTATGGCACATTGAGAAGACCCAAAGAGGCCAAGAGCACATTGGGATGACCCAGGTCCTCTCTTTGTCATAGTTTTACTGGTTGAAGCCGTTCAGTCTTCTCTTTCCTCCAGAACAAATGATACTAGTAAAAAAGATGGCAGGGGTGGTCTTTGTTTAAGGAAGAAAGTCCCTACTTTGTCTTCCCATCTTTTATCCTTCATTACCATAACTACCAGCACCCCCGGTGCCACCATCACCCTCAGGACCACCCTTACCACCACCGCCATCATAGTACCATCACCACTATCCGTGTTACTCTCCCTCATGGAATGTAGCTGATTTAATTTCTAGCTCTGCCAGCTTACTAGCTGGGTAAACCTTGGGTGTGTCACTAAACCTCTCCAACCCATTTCCATACTTCTAAAGTAAGAAAACGATTCTCTCCCCACCCCCAGCTCTGAATAGAAGTGTCCACTGTCAGGTTCTCATCGCAGGCAGTGAATTACCATGATGCTTTCTCCTATCCCAGCTATGGAGAAGCCTCACAGCTCCTCCATAGAAAAGTCCTACTGGTCCTGGCATTCAGATTCCCTGCAGATTTTAAAAACCCTGAAAGCAATGTGATGAAGGCTTATATTTTGCTATATCGCACAGAACTGTTCACAAGGTACATACTTACTAAACACATGCTGATAGGTTGATTGAAAAGTGTAGATTCTTAATTTTACAGCAGAAGTATATGTTCTTGCTGTGGGATGACTCAGGATCAGACAGGCTTTACTGAGCAAGGAGCTTGCAGGAAATGCACAATGGAGGCTCACCTGAGCCAGGATGGGCTTTGACAGTGGCTCTTTGGGTGATGTGCATATATGCTGTGTCTCACCTGGCTGTAGGCTGTTAATAAAAAAGCTAAAGGTTGCAGATAAAGAGAAAAGGCACAGAGTTGTGTTGTCATGGTAAAAGCTAAGGCCATATCCTGGACACTTAGTTTGAAACTAAGAAAAAAAAACCACTATGCTCATACAATTTTGTAATGCAGAAAACAAATGCTTAAACCCAACGATTTCTAGTACCAAAAAATAATATTACTAGTATGCTTTTCTCTTGAAGTACTGAAACTGGCCACCTTCCATTTGTCTCCACTTCTCTCCATTTCAGCTCCATATTCACTTTGTCTTTCCAATCTGTCCCACCAGCAAAAAGCAAAATAAATGCATTTAGTGTTGCTTGACTTTCACAGCTCCTCTGACTTTTAGGTGTCTTTTGGTTTTCAAATGTGAAATAATACCTAAAATGCCTTAGATTTATACACTCCATTATGCCTTACAAAAGATTGCATGCACTTATTTCATAAAGATGAATCATGTCCTGGAAAAGAGAGAGAGAAAGAATAGGAAAAGGAGATGGGCTTAGAAGTGAGATGCACCTGGGCACAAATCTTGGCTCTGCTAAGATTTCAACCCTGGGCAAATTATTATTTAGCCTCTCTGCTTGTATTTCCTCATTTGTCAAATGAGGCATTTATACAGCTATGTCACAAGCTAGCTTAGGTTAGGGTAGGAGTTGGGAGGTATTAAAGGAAGCTGCCTAGCCCAGCTCAGATGCCAGTGTGTGTCCCCAGCTGCTCACATCTAGCCTCCCTCACATCCTAATTCATTCCACACCCTGTTATGTCAGAACTGTTCTTCTCCGGGCTGGCAACTGGTGGCAAGCACAACCTCTCCCTTTCCTCCGTATCGCTGAAACTTTCACATCCTTCTGTAAAACCTGCTACTTTTATGAAGCATGCAGTGGTATTTGATCTAACAAGACATGATGCCACATCTGAGAAAAATGACACAAACCCTCTGAAGAAAACCAAAGTCAATTGCCTTCCATCCCTCTTTTCTCTATTATCTTACCTCATCTATCACACTTAGGCAGAAATCCATATGTCTAGCTGAAATCACTGTTTCTCCGGCAACAGCTAGGCCACTTAGCAAGAGTCTAAAGCAAGCCAATATAATATTCTCAGAGTAATATTCGGCCAAAGGTTACTGGGCCAGAGTAACTTCATTATTCCAAGAGAACTCACTTTTACTATAATTATCAATTGCCATGAACTAACGAGAAAAAAAAGATGCTATTTATTAAGTGTCTCTAGATCCCTTGGAAGGTTTTACATAGGAATCTCATTTCATCTTCATCACAATTCTGCAATGAGTTTTCTAGTTTAAAGGAAATTTCAAGATCAGGTTGGTGAGATTACCTGAGGTCACCTACTGGTGACATCAGAGCCAAGCTTCAAACAAAGCCACAAATGATTCTTGCTATCACTTCTAGTGTAAAATTTATGTTGAGCTAAGTGATGTATGTGTTATCTGAAGGTTGTAGGTCCCAGATAGGTCAGTGTTCCCACAGAAGGACCCCCCACTTTGTCACTCGGAAGATGAAACTTGACCACCTGCCTCCTGGGATTCTAGGAAGAAAACAAGGCTGAGGCAGCCCTGTTCCAGACTCCCAGACTTTTGACATATTCTGCTGAAATGGCGTATTATCCGAGAACACCTCCAACTCTTTGTTTTTCCTCCTCTTCATCTTGTGATGAGCTGCCTGCAAAGGGCTCTTACTTTTCTGTATTGTCGTTTTCAAAACATCTCGTTCTCATGTCATAATCCTAGCTCTAGATAGTCACATCATTTTCAAGTCTTTTTATTCAAGTAAAATAATTAATGCAAATGTCTGGTGTATTTATTTCTCTGTCTCTTTAACAAACTGTGTGTGTGTGTATGTGTGTGTGTGTGTGTGTGTGTGTGTGTGTGTGTGTGTTTAGTCATCGACATTGTAGCTTTTACATTTCTATGGTACAGTGTGGCTGGCCTCACGATATACCCCTCCCGAGATCTCTGCATCCTTGTGTCCACATCCTTCCTTCGCAGTTGCGTTCGACTTGTTGGTGCTTCCCTGCTCCCAGCACTGTGTGAGTTCTCCCATTGCAGTGGAATGGAAATGTCACCTCTTTTCTTTGTCTCCGTTAGTTCTTATAATTCCTTCAGTGTCATTTTAGTGGGGTTGGAGGAGAGAATAGGAATACATGTGAGAACGCTTTTTACCCAAATCCTTATGTTTTATTGTGGTTTAGCAGTTCTCTCAGAACCATACATGTTCAATAATGACCCAGGCCCTCACTTGCTCCTCAGATGAACAGAGGCCAATTGGGCAGGACCATAGATATACCCTGGTATTTCATAAAACATATTTTATACGTTAGTCTTTTGGCTAAGACAGAGGGAAGGAGGGAGGGAGGGAGGAAAAATGGAAATTCATTCCCTAAAATAATTTTTTTAATCACATATGATAATAAACTTTATACTTTAAGTAATTTTTCTTCATTAATACGTCCCAGGCTTCACTATTAGGTGGTAAAGCAATTCTCTTCTCATACAATAACTGTCTTGGGATTTGGCTTCCAAAGCCACCCAGGAGGCAAAATTCACAATTGCACTGTCAAGAGCATAGTTTGTTTTCAACCCAAAAGCTGTCCCTATGAAACGTGCATCCCAGAAGAGCATTTGTAAGTTTTTAAGTCTCCTATTTATCTTCTCTAGACTTGGAGTCTGGTACCGACACTGGCTTCGACGTGTCTGCATCAGATCTGTAAACGTGTTAGAGGGGAAGGGTTGGGAGAAGAGCAGACTTGAGCGTTTTTTCTGAAAAGCAGATATTCAGGGCTGTCATCCATTGCCTTGGAAAGGAAGGCTGTGAGAAGGCAACAATGCTCAAAACCCAGACATGTGCTCTGTAAAGTCTCCCCACTCTGTGTTGTGATCACTGGCTGAAAGTATTTGTGTGTGTGTTGGTGGGGGGGGGAGTGTGATGGCTTGTAAACTATGATTTAGAAATCTTTTCTGGCCTCCAAACTCTCTGTCTGGAGCTGTGTTGATTTGTGTGATCAGGAAACATCTGTGTCCATCCTACCCCCACCAAAACAACAACATAAAAATCTGTGACAACATCTGTTCGATCAAGGAGCCAAACTTGCAGGTGAGCACTAGTAGCAGAATGGAACACAAAGACTCGGGGACTCAACTATACACAGCACTCTCATCATTAAATGCAAGTTTGAAAGACAAATATAGAGATCTTTCATATGCTTCTCTGCTCCTAACATGAATCATGAGTGTTGGAGAGGTAAAAGCTTACTGTCAGCTGGGCAGTGGTGAGGCTCACCTTTAATCCCAGCACTCGGAAGACAGAGGCAGGAGGATCTCTGTGAGTTCGACACCAGCCTAGTCTACAGAGTGAGTTCCAGGACAGCCAGGACTACACAGAGAAATCCTGTCTCAAAAACCAAAACCAACCACAACCCCTCCTCCACTCCCCCTGCAGACATAGTACACAATTAATTGGGTGAAAGTTGGCTTTGGTGTTGATAGTTGGAAATGTATATCCTTTGAAATAAGCACATGTGTGTAGGTTGTAAATACTCATTGCTTGATAAGTGAGTAGAGAAGAGTTCATTCGTCAATGAGAAATCATTTGCGTTAATTTGGGCACACTAAAAAACCATAAGAAGACAAAATAACGTTCTCCATATGACTGGATTTTCCCTAAAAGGATAAAGAAGCCAAAGCAATTATAAACTTCGAAACTCATCAGGAAGGATGAAGAAAAACAAAGCAATTATAGCAGCAAATCTCACAGAGAGGATTTTACAGCCCTGTTTTAGAATAATGCATTCTTCAGAATCAAGGCACTCCAATCTCCTACAGGTTTTCCTGTATCCTAGCCTATACCCTGTGCCATTCCAGAGTACTCACCACACACTACAACATGGCGTTCTGGAGACAACGGAGCAAATGGGGTAAGCTCAACCCTGGAACCCTTGGGTTATTTCTCTCCTCTCCTCTCCTCTCCTCTCCTCTCCTCTCCTCTCCTCTTCTCTCTCTCTCTCTCTCTTTCTCTCTCTCTCTCTCTCTCTCTCTCTCTCTCTCTCTCTCTCTCTCTCTCTCTCTCTCTCTCTCTTCTCTCTCACTCCTCCCCACCCCCACCCCCAAGCTCTGGTTGGGTATCTCTGTTTCATTGTTTCTCTGTCTCTCTCACAAACACACAGGCTGTTACTGTGGTATTCAAATCCACCGAGAAAAACCAAAGACTTAGGCTCAATTTTAATTTAGAAGAAATGAATTTATTCTTACTGCTACCAGGATAGCAGTTTTAGAGCCAAAGAGCATGGCCTGCAGTAGGAGGTTTAAGGTTAGGTGTTTTTGTTTTTTGTTTTTTTGTTTTTGTTTTTTGAGAAAGGGTTTCTCTGGTTAGCCTTGGCTGTCCTGGAACTCACTCTGTACATCAGGCTGGCCTCAAAAACTCACAGCGATCTGTGATGATATTTTGTTTGTGCTGAAATGTGGTGATATTTTATTTGTGCTTTGATAAATAAAGCTTGCTTGTGTTGTACTCATTTCGTGAACCCCCCAGAGACTGCCAAGGAGCCAGTTTCCAATGCAAGCACATAAGGGTCCTTTTATTCAGGTTCAACCTGGACCACTGTAAGGCAGATGGAAGGAAATGTGGCGGCAGCCATGAGCTCAGGTGTAGAGAGTTTTTATAGGGAAAAACCACAAGCCAGGAATTGGCAACTTGGGATTGGGTAGAAGCGGTATGGCATAAGGTGATTTTTTTGAAACTATTGGTCTAGACTTTGGGTGCAAAACCACATTTGAAACCATTGGGTTAGACTTTTGGCGGGAAACCACAACCCGCCAAACAGGATTATCTGGACTGCTCAGCAGGATTATCTAGATATCTTCAAAGGCCATAAACTGCAGACAGGATGTCTGCAGGAGGATACTGCTCTGTATCGGTTTGAGTTGTCATGGCACATTCCTGAGGTCCTTCCTGAAACTGAGTACAGCAGGTGGTCTGAGATGGTGGCCCTTTCCCTAAGATGGAGCCTGTAAAGTCAAGTCTAGGCCTTCATACCTGGAGATCAGGGGGAAAGGTCAGCCATTTTAAGTAAACAAAGTCAGGTAGCACACACCCTTAATCTGATCACTTAGCAGGCAGGGTCTCTGTATTCAAGGCCATACTAAGGAACAGAGCCAAGCGTGGTGACACACGCCTTTAATCCTAGTATCGACCATAGAGACCTGGAGGTCTGTACAGACAGACAGTGACAAGAAGTGAGGTAGCTGGGCTAAGGGCCAATGAGAGGGTAGAAAAGCAAGGCAATAAAGGCGTGGGTAGACAGGAAGTTGTTCACATTTGGAAGCTGCAGAGTTGGTGAGGTAAGGTTGGATGGTGGCTTTCCCTATTTCCCTGATCTCTCTAAGGCTTTCGCCCCTATATTTGGCTCTGTGTATTTTATTTAATAAGACCATTTAGAAATTCATCTACAGAGATCCTCCAGCTTCTGCCTCCCCAGTGCTGGGGTCAAAGGTGTGTGCCACCACAGCCCACCTTGACAAGCAGGTTTTACAGAAGCAAAGGCAATTGTTGATAGTTCACAGTCCATTATCATACTCTTATCTCACGGGCAGGCCTCCCAGGCATTCCAGAGCAAAAGGTCAACAGTCCTTAAGGGATGGCTGGCTCAGTATTAAGTCTCTCTAGTCATCATAGGAGACCTTCATAAATTATTACTCAGGTAGGAGCACTCTAATGACTGGGATGAGATTTCTGAGTGGGCAAAACACAGTGCCATGAGGTTAGGGCTGGCTGTCACATCCTCACACTATAACGTACACATATCTTATGACGTGGTCATTTCACTTAGTTTTCAAAAGTTAACTTCACATGCCATTTCCCCTCCTACATTTCTTTCTGACAAGGGAACATTCAAAGATACACAAAGTCAATTCTCATGTAGCGCGAATTCTTATTGGTCTTAATACAAATCTGTAGTCAAATATCGGGGAATATACTGAAAGGTCAGAGAAGTAGAGGAGCCAGCCACTAGAGAGACTTCTTATCTCTACCGAATCCTCAGACTGAAAGAGTCTGAGCTCCTGTCTCTACCCTGCCTTATCATTTCCTCTCTCTGCCCATCCATGTCACTGCCTGTTTCCTCCTCCCAAGTGCTAGGATTAAAGGTGTATGTCTCTCAAATACTGGGATCAGCGGGGCGGTAGTCGCGTATGGCTTTAATCCCAGCACTGGGGAGGCAGAGCCAGGTGGATCTCTGAGTTCGAGGCCAGTCTGGTCTACAAAGCAAGATCCAGAAGAGGCACCAAAACAACACAGAGGAAACTCTGTCTTGAAAAATCCAAAAAAGAAAAAAGAAAGAAAACCAAGTACTGGGATCAAAGGCATAAGATCCCAAGTGCTGGGATTAAAAGTATGTGCCACCACTGCCTGGCCTCTAGTGGCTAGCTCTGCACTCTGATCTCCAGTCAAGCTTTATTTGTTAGAGTACAAACAAATTATCACCACATTCTCAGAATGAAATAAGGCTTCATCAGCAACCCTTCCATCCTAATACAACCTCAGGACCGTATACACAGTTGAGCAGGGCTTGCAGAGCATCACAGAGAAGAATGTGCTAAAATCAAAGCCTCCAGAGAGTTAAATGGTTTGCATAGTTTGGGTGGGGAGAATTATAGGCAGAGTTTTCCTGTCCCGACCACCTGGTCCCAAATAAACAAACACATAGAGGCTTATATTAATTACAAGTGCTCCGCCAATAGCTCAGACTTATTACTAAGTAGCTCTTACATTTAAATTAACCCATTTCTATTCATCTGTGTATTGCCACTTGGCTCATGGCTTTATCTGCCCTCTAGCATGTCTTGCTTCCTAGGCAGCTGGCTCGCATCTCTCCGATTCTGTCCTTCTTCCCCTTAGCATTTTCAGTTTGGTTTTTCTGCCTAGCTTCAATCCGCCTTGCTATAGGCCAATCAGCTTTTTTATTAACCAATGGGAGTAATACATATTCACAGAGTACAGAAGCATTATTCCACAGCAGAAAATGTCTTTGCTTATAATCTACATGTTCAAAATAAAATCTTGAATTAGCTCTAACTTGTTATCATGAATGTGTTCAGTAGGGAGAAACAAGAGTCACATTGTCCAGAGGGATAGAACCACAGCGATACATGTGATTCCACAGCCCCTGACACCAGCGGCGTGTCCATCATTAATGATTGCTCAGGAGGCTAAGTTTTCCTTGCAGGATTTACTTTTTAATATTTTAACTGATTAGAGTCCACCACTTAGTGCTTTTGAAGCTCAGCAAGTCAGTTTACAGAAATCATCTACGTTCTTCCTCTCCCTCGATCCATAACTTTTCAATGTGACTTGTGAGTTCCTCAGACTAAGAAGATGGGTCTGAAATATACCATATATGTTAATGTATGTCTTTATATAGATAAGGCTTTTATAATATATATTCTTTTATAATTTATGCTTTTCTATAAAGAGGGCTTTTAGAAAGATATCAATGACATTAATACAATGGCCAGAGAGACGTGCTGGATGACACACCATAGGGATCCAATCTTCCAAAAATGACACTCAGGATATTTGAATAGTGTATTTATTTCTCCAAAAGATGCATTTGTCTATTGTCAAAGGAAGTAAGAACAGGAGGAAAACCTGATATGAATTAAGAGAGAATTGAAAATTATCATCTAATGTAATAGGTAGGCTTGTCTGGCTCTCGATTCAAACAAACCAGATAAATATGAACTAATTGGAGAAATTTGAATACTGCCTAGCTATTAGATGTTATTGCAAAAAGTTAGGCCTACAGCACAAGTATGATATATATATATATATATATATATATAATATATATATACCTTAGAATGTAATATCTAATATATATACCTTAGAAAATCCTTAACTCTTAGGAACATACACTAAGTATTTATAATGCCCAGGCACTGCTTTATGATAAACCAACAATGGATAAATTTGGATGTGTTAGCTTTCAGACACTCTTGACAAAATACCTGAGGAAATAAAAAGGGAAGAGTTTACTTAGACTCACAGTCTAAGAGCGTTCTGCCCATGGCTGCTTTAAGCCTGTGAGGGCATAGTCCATCATGGCAGGAGTAGGGGCTTGAGGAAGCTGCACACTTCATGGAAGAGGGAGAACAGAGAGATGGGGAAGAGAGAGGAAGGATCAGAGTCCCAGTGTCTCCTTCAAGAGGATGCTCTCATAGGACTGAAAGACTTTCAATTAGCTTCATTTAATAGTTCCACCCCTATCTCCAATCATGCTGATGGTCAAATATTTAAAACACGGACCTTTGGGTATGTTTATCCAAATAGCACCCCAGTGTGTAACCAATTTACCAATTCCACTGTCAAGTCATTCCATATATAGATATCTTGCCCTCCTTGTACCCTGAAATCCATTGTTAGAGCTTCCTCCACACAAACACCTCCCTACATGCTTCAGTCTCTGAAGCCCTAGGACCAGCTAGCTCCTTTTCACTTCGGTGTAGATGCTCTTCTCACACCTACTGGGCTTCAGAATTCTGTTCTACATTTTTATCCAAGTTCCTGGGCTCTGCAGACACACTGGGTTTATACCTTGACAAGAATACCAACTCTATAGGCCAAAACACTTATAGACACTCTCCTCCCTCACTTAGCCTCTGACACGCCAACAAGGACTACTCTCATGTGTAGATGTATTCCTTGCTCTGTTAAAACGTTTTTTTTTTTTTTTTTTTTTGATGACCCAGCCCTCATATAGACATCTCTTCCATGATTGGGCCACAAGCTAAGCTTTTGCTACAACTGGTGTGGACCTTGCTTCCTCCTATCTTGGGGCTTTAGGAGTAGAACAAGTTAGGTGTTCACAACCCAACAACTTTGCCATCAAAAGTGTCCTTGGTTAACAAGAAACTGTATGCTCAACCCATGTATAAGCCAAACTTGGCGAGCCTTTTTAGAAATAGTTTTCAGCCAGGCAGTCCATCTTGTGAGGGGAAAGCTGGGGAACAGAAGAAGAAAAGAGAAAGAAATGCTGAGAATTTGCCTTTCTGGGGCTCTGTCTTAATTGTGGTTTCTGTTGCTGTGAAGAGACACCATGACCACAGCAACTCTTATAAAGGAAAACATTTAATGGGGGTGGCTTATAGTTCAGAAGTTTAGTCATTATCACCATGGTGGGACATGGTGGTGTGCAGGCAGACATGGTACTGAAGAAAGGAGCTGAAAGTTCTACATCTTGAACTGCAGGCAACAGGAAGTGGTCTGAACTAGACATTGCTTGAGCATAGGAGACCTCAAAGCCCGCCCCATGATGACACACTTCCTCCAACAAGGCCACTCCTACTTCAACAAGGCCCCAACTCCTAATAGTGCCACTCTCTATGAGTTTATGGGGGCAATTACATTCAAACTACCACAGGCTCCTTTGTTTTCCTTATCATAAGAGACTTTCCTGGTTAGTTGGGTATTCTCACGGAAGATTTGAGACATCAGTGCAGCAGCAGAAAGTGTTGGCCTTAGTTTCTAAGAAATGATATGTTTTTGCCTATTCAAGGACTATTATGCAGAGTAATATATTTTATATAATACATAATATAAAAATATACCTATTACGCTGGTCGGTGGTAGCACACACCTTTAAACCCAGCACTTGGAAGGCAGAGCCAGGTGGATCTCTGTGACTTTGAGTCCAGCCTGGTCTACAAAGCGAGATCCAGGACAGGCACCAAAGCTACACAGAGAAATCCCATCTGGAACCCCCCCAATATATATGTATATATACATATACATACATACATATATAGATATATATATACCTATTACTACATTTACATATTACTACATTATTACATACATTTAGGTATGTTTTACTACATACCTAAATTTATGTTTTACTCCAAATTAATTTTGCTTTGAAAACAATCATTGTCATTATGTAGTGATATAATCTAAATTAATCTCATAACATCCTTTTAAAATAAGACTCTTGAAAAATTAGTATGTCTATTCCTGGGAGCAAACATTTGTGCATAATATAGATTTTTGCAATAATAACTTTTTCTCTAACCTATTCTCTCTTGGAATTTATACATTTTACCTACTCCATTTCACTTTAAAGACACATTATTTTTTTAAAGGTGTGTGTGTGCATGTGTACTATGGCTTAGTCAAAACCATTGTGCAATAACAATAAGGAGTTATGTTCATCTTTTCTGTTTAGCCTTTCACTCAGATTCACATAGTTCCCATCTTTAATAAGAACATGAATGAGACATAATCAGATCACATGGGAATTTTTCATTATAATATGCACTTTTCTCATTATAAAAATGAACAACACTGTGCAGCCTCCATCGCTTAGCTGGTTAAATTGCCTGTCTTGTAAAAATGAATGACACACATTTACTGATTTTTGTTTTATGCCATACTTAGGAATTGCACTTAGGGCCTTGTGTATGACAGGCAAATGTTATATATTAAGTCCCTCTCCCTCTTTTTGATTTTGACACAGTGTATCACTATGTTATCAGGTATTTAGCTATAGTTATAAGTAATTAATACATTCAGTCAGCATTCGGATCTATCCACATTAGTTGACTTTACAGTTTGCTTTCCTAAACACTGTCCTCTATTGCTTCAACTCATGTCATCACCTACAGCAATATGATATTGCTTATAAAATTCTTTGTGTTACAGACTTGTCAGTTTGATCTCAGAAATAACAAATCAGAACTTAGAGATACCGGGTGACTTTCCTAAAGGGCCAGAAGTATGCTACTCTGACAAAGTATGTTCCCTGACAGAGCACAAAGATGAAAACCCACCTGGAAGACTAGTTTGCATAATAGGAGAGAATCCTGTAATTACCAAGGGCTTTAATGTTTTTCCTTTTATTGGATTCTGTGGTAGAAGCAGATTATCTGACATCCTGGAGCACCTTCTGTACTAATTCTAATAGCTATAGTGACATAATTCTACCTTGAATTTTATTGAGTGACAAAAGACATGGAGTCAATTGCATAGTTTGTTGACTGACAATCACAGAAGGGAGGGTTCGTTGAAACAGTAATCTTAAGCAGCCTCTCATATTTAAAGGTAAAAAGTAATCTGGTTTCTGTTTCTAGACTTTCTGGTGAACTCACAAGATAACCAGCATCCCCTACTGTTTGTTTTACATGTCTATATTTATGTCATCTCTCCTCTGGAGATGAGAAAAAACAGGAAGTACCCAAAGTTCACGTAATCATTTCTCCTTCCAGAGCCTAAAACTGAAGCTAAAATTTCTAAAACTTTAAAGAAATAGTTTTGGCCCGGGGTGGTGGCACACACCTTTAATCCCAGTACTTGGGAGGCAGAGCCAGATGTATCTCTGTGAGTTCGAGGCCAGCCTGGTCTACAGAGTGAGATCCAGGACAGGCACTAAAGCTACAGAGAGAAACCCTGTCTCGAAAAACAAAAAACAAACAAACAAACAAACAAAAAAGAAATAGTTTTAAAAGGTGTTTAGGATCAAGAAGTTAGGCAAAGGCAGTAGGCAATTATAATGGGATATTATATAGCATACGTGATAGGGAGGTAAGATTGTGTCTGGGATATGAAGTTAAGTGTTAGAAACGTGAGAATCATAGTTGAGATTGGATATCAAAAACCTCAGACGTGGAAATGGAACTTAGGAAATAGCAGTAAGAGACTTGGAGAAACAAGGATGAAAACTAGAAAAAGAAAGGATAATCCCTAGGAAGCTCACATACTGAGTCCAGCAACAGAAACTGTAAGAGAGAGCCTGCTTCAAAAGAAAAATAAGGTGAGACGTGACTCCTGAAAAGGTGACCTCTGACCTCCACATGTGAATGCTCTCCCCACCACCAATAAATAAGTCTTAAAAAAAAAAACACAACAACAACCAAAAAACCAGAAGGATGAGCGTACTAAAAAATATCAAGGTTTAGAAGTTGAGCGGCAGGTATAAGGATTCATAGACTATGGAAAAAATATGAAAACCCAGGGTCAAGAGTGGAAGTTGCAACAATCTAGTAATAATGATGTGCCTTGGATTAGATCTGTCACTGAAAACAACTATAGAAATGTGACAATTACAAATTGGGACAAATTGTGTACATATTTTGTTTTATATGCTAAAAAGACATAAACAAATACGAATATACATTTAACAACAACTATAACACCTTTACACGTACACATGCTACACCAGACAAGTAAAAAGATTATATTTAACTATTTAAGACACTAGGGAACCACCGATGAGAACAGAGCTTAATTGGCCATAGTCATTGAGAGAATAAAAGCACCGTTCCTGCCTCCTCCTGAGCATTTTTTAAGTAGTAGCAAGAAGTAACAGAGACAAATAGCAAGCAGTCATGTCAATATGCTAAGAGTGGATAGATGTTGGAGGTGGGGAACAAGGGCTTCTGGGATTTGAGGCACAAAATTCTAGAGAGAGAAAAAGTACAGAGATGTGAACTTCAAAATCTGTTTACAAAGTGCCTGCCAATCATCAGTTAACTCCTAAGACACATGTGCAAAGGAAGAGACTGCAGGAAAGCCACTGTTGCTGCAGCACCTGAGGAGTGGAAGCTTTTAGCAGCTAGCTGCACAGTGCTGTTTCCTGAAGAATGGAAGGAAGCTTTTAGCAGCTGCACAGTGCTGTTTCCTGAAGAGTGGAAGGAAGCTTTTAGCAGCTGCACAGTGCTGTTTCCTGAAGAGTGGAAGGAAGCTTTTAGCAGATGTACAATGCTGGGAGATTGCCTCCAGGCTCTACAAGGTAAACAAACACCCCAGAACATGTTATAAGACCTGGCAAAGGTCATAGCCTGAGAGTAAGGACAAGTTGAAGTAAATCTGCGTCAGACTGCCTTAAAAAGAGCAGTACTAGGATGAAGGTGAGATCTGCTCTTATTTGCCTAGTAAAATAAAGATGGAGAATGTTGATATAGCTCCAAGCCTCTATAATTTTTCTTTCATACTATCTGAATTAGACAAGACATTAGGCTAGAGGAATAGCTAACACATAGAACAGAGCCAGATAACAAAAATGGAATGACTCAGATGGTTGAGATTGGAGTTACTGTATAAGAACTTTAAATATGATCAAAATATTAAGAAATAGAGGGTGGTGGTGTGCACACCTTTAATCCCAGCACTGGGGAGGCAGAGGCAGGAGGATCTCTTGTGTGTTCAAGGCCATTCCAGTTTACAGAGCAAGTTCCAGGACAACCAGGGCTACACAACACCAAAAACACCAAAACCAGCTGGGTAGTGGTGGCACATGCCTTTAATCCCAGCACATAGAAGGCAGATGCAGGCAGATCTCTGAGTTTGAGGCCAGCCTGGTCTACAGTGAGTTCCAGGACAGACAAGACTACACAGAGAACCCTGTCTTGAAAAACCAAAACCAAAATTAAAATAAAATAGAGAAAAGAAAAAAAATTTGATCAGAGACTTGGAACTTTAAAAAGTACAAGGAGCCAAATAAAAAATTTGGAATTGAAACTGTTATAAGTGATTAATTTAAAAGGGGCTATACAGCAGTTTAGACATAGCAGAATTGAATTTCTACCAAGAAGGCAACAGGCCAGTAGAAAATATTCAGTTTTAAGCTTGTGTGTACAAGCACACACAAGAAATACAGACAAGAGTGCAGGAGGCATGAAGAATACATCAAAAAGTTTTAACATACATGGACTTGGAGTTACAGAATGAAAGGAGGGAGGACAGAAGAGTATTTAAGAGAAATACTGGTCAATATTTTTCAAAGGCTGATGAAAAATTTCACATAAGAGAAACTGTGAATTTCAAGCAGAATGAATATAACCCATAGATTGAGTGACAAACGCAAACTGGTCAAGAGCAAAGAGAAAGAAAAAAAACTTCAAGTATTAGAGCATATTATCTTCAAAGATGCAATAATCAGATTGGTGGCTGACTCCTGAAATGGAATAATGACAACCAGAAGACACTGGAAGGTCTTCTTTAAAATGTCAGAAGCTTTAAAAAAAAAATTAAAAGACTAATATGGAATTTTATACCCAGCAAGACTACCTTTAAAATTGATGAGATAAAAATGCTTTCAAATTAACAAAAACTGAGCGAACTTGTTGTCAATATAAACAAACTGTAAGAAATATTTAAGGAAAATTTCCCTTTAAATACAAAAGACAATGCCCCAAAATGCAAGTGTTGAACTCTGGAGAAAGTGACCAGGAATGAGTGACTCTGATCCCATCTCTGTTCTAATAACTTACCCCAATGGAATAATTTGGTGTAAAATACAAGTTCATATAAAACTGACAAGGAGTTACAGGCAAACCAGAGTTTTACAATTTAATGCCATATATACTGTCAGTTTAATTTTAACTCAGTAAAGTTTACAAATTTTAAAGAAACAATGGGAGCTGGGCACTGGGGGACAGGAGTTGAATATGGGGGTCAAAGGCTGTCAGTGTATTACAGGACAAGAACATCTGTGGAGTTGTGGGACTTGGGACCCATGGGTGATGTATTTGTTTCAGAGTCCTGTCAGGAATCAAGATAGTCTGTGGCAGATTTAAGATTTACTTATTATATGTATACAAGTGATGCAGGAATCCGCTAAAGCAGCTGGATCTCCACAAGACGGAGCTGCAGGCAGTTGTGAGCTTGTGGGTATTCTCCACTGCTGAGAGGTCGCTTTGGTCCCTCTATGGTAGCAAGCCCTGGCACACACCTATATGCCTATATGGACATGAAGATGACTGCAAGTTCGAGGCCAGCCTGGGCCACATAGTTACAGGCCGGGCAGGTGAGACCGGGTCTTCAAAAAAAAAAAAAAAAGTCGGCAGCCATGGCGGACAGTTGGGTCGCGGTGGTGGGTTAAAGGGCAGAGGTCAGAGGCTCAGCCCTGAGGAGGCAGCGGTTGCAACAGGAGCGCACCGGCAGTTGGGCGTGGGCGCCCTTGAGGGCACGCCCCCTCCGCCCCGCCAGCCCCGCCCACTCCCGCTCCCGGCTCCAGGCGGAGCGCGCCGAGCACAGGGAGCGAGCTGCGTGGGGATCCCGCGGCGGTCGGGCTCGCGCGGCGCCCTCGCTCCCCCTCCCGTCGGCCCTAGGGCCGCGCGGCCCGCGCCGCTCCGGGAAGATGGCGCTGCACTTTCAGGTCAGTGCGCCGGGCTGCGGGCCTGGAGCGCCGGCGGCGGGCCGCGGTGGTGGTGGTGGTGGGATCCCAGGCCACGACCCCGAGCACAGCCCCTGGCCCGGGGACGGTGGGGCGGCGGGCTCAGAAGAGCGGGCTACGCTCGGCCGCCGAGTCCGCCCTCGTCGGCACGGCTGCAGCAGCGTCCGGGCAGGTGGGAGCCGGGACCGAGGGGCAGCCATCCGGCCCTCACGCTCAGCCCGCGGTCCGCGCCCTCCCGGGGAGCCTGAACTCGGAGGCCGGGGCGGCGGGAGCGCGGGAGCGCGGCTAGAGGGCTGTCATTGGCCGGAGGCGGGCGGGCGGGTCGGGGCGCGGCGCGGCCGGGAGCGCGCAGCCTCATTGGAGGAGCCTCGGGGCAGGGCGCGGGCTGCGCCCGAGGGATGCGGTGGCTTCTGCCCAGTGGCTCCGGCACTCTGTGGGTCTTCGTCCCACTGACGTCTGCTGAGCCTCCCCCACTGTGTGTGTTCTGTGGCGGAACGTTCTGGGGATGCAGGGCGACATCCACTACCACCCTTGTCCTTTTAGAGCGCGCGGTAATTTACCGCACACGTGAAAACTGTTATGGTAGAATTAGTCGCGGGATATCGCGGGAGCACAGACAGGCAGTCCATCGCGTATGCGGAGGGGAACCTCCACTTGTTACTTGGTTCCTACTGCTGGTACGAACACCTCTGAGCGAACAACTGCCTTTTAGTCTCTGGAACGTGGGACTTGTAGGAACTGTAGCTGCCCAGGTAAAGAGGAAAGGAAGGCTGCAGAGGCGTAAAGGGCAAAGCAAAGAATTGTGGAAGACCTTGATACACTGCGAAAGCCTGTTCCTGGATCCTAAGACTGATTTGAAAAGAAAGTGCTCAGGGGAGGTTGTGGATGACAGATGACCTTAGTAGCAGAGTCTTAACTTGATGACAGTGTGTCTAAGTGTCATGTTCCCCTTGTAGACTTATAAGAATCCTCTGGTCACATGAACTTACTGCTTTATTACTTCTTCTAGGGTATTTCCATCTAGGAAATAGACCAACACTTGGTGTTTTGACTTAACCCTTTTTTGTTGTTTATTTGTTTGTTTGTTTAAGGGTTCCCAGGCCAGAATTATTATCACTTTAGTAAATCTGTCCTGTGGGGAATTTTTACAGCAAGAACCTACTGTGAATCATAAATAGACAATCATATACATAGTGCAGGCATGTCTTGGGTAAATTAGAAGGTATGGAAGAACTTTGGAACTTTTTTGGACTTGGAAAGATGGTGCCTGATAAATTGCCAAGTCCTGGAAGCCTTCTTCATACCCAAGTTCAATATTAGAAAAACTTAGATGTTGATGCCTAAACTGGTCCAATCATTCCCAGAAATGTACATTAAAGTGCTATTTTTAGGGCATTGCTTCAGTGTCTTTTTCACACTTGGTAATTAATTATGTGGCTCATTGACATAAATGTCCACAGTGTGGACTGGCCATCTGTGCTTTTATCCTTGAATCCATGCCCTGGCTTCCTGGAAGGCATCATTCCCACAGTCGGTTCAATCACAAGCACGCTAGTTGGGAGCCAGTGAGTTAGGGTGTACTCTGTCTCCAAAGAAGAAATGGACCCTGGTCATCTCTGAGGAGGCAGCCAGGTGGAGGGGCACAACGAGGAAAGACAGAATGGGATAAGTAGCCTGACAATGATACTGGAAAAAGCTTAGTGGACTCTGAGTGATTTGCTCTCTGAATGGTTCTGGAGTCAAAGACTGTCAGCTATTCTTTTTAATCTCCACCTAGGCTGGATGTTCTAGTTGTGACTGAGAAATAAACAATGTTAGTGTGATGAAAAGTGATTTGGGAAAGGTAGTTGTTAGGCTGAAGTGTGGCAGTCACTGGAATACTTTCCCTTTCTATCTTAATCGACATAGTTGCTTCAGATGTTTTCTGTCTGTAGTTCTACTAGTGAGACTTAGGAAAGCTTTGGTCACTCAGTAAATGCGTGTCAGATTCTAAAGCTTGTGCCCACTTCATGGGACCAGTGACTTACCCTGCATTACTTACTTTCCACTCATTCCTAAGCAGCCTCTGGAGATTTTTACTTAATTGCACTATGTTTGAGTATTAGTGGAATCTTTACAGAGAAACTTGGTAGAACTTGATGAGTATAAGTAAATTGGTATGCACCTGGAGTTGGCCAGACTGTGGTTTAAGACTGTGGTTTAAGTCCATAAAATTCCTTTTGGCACCAACAGCAAATTCAGGGATTTCCCACAACCCCCCCCCCCCCCAAGGTATGGCAGTTCATCAGTAGGGCTCACTGAGTTCATCAAAAGCTATCAAATTCATAATTGTGATTCATTATAGGGAAAGAATACAGATTAAAATTGGCTAAAGGGAGGATATAGAGGATAATCTATGAAGGTTCTAAAATACATCTTTTGTTCTCAGGATAGGATGTTCTCCTGGCATCCATGTTGTTACGTGTACCACTGCAAGGTGGGAAGGCTCACCTACTCTTTAGTATCCACAGTATTTATTCAAACTTCATTAATTAGACATGACAGATAATTTCTAGTTCCACTGGTAACCTGTGACCCAAAATCATCACCTTAAACCAAAACCCTGAAATTATGACTACCAAGTATGGTCAGTGCTTGTCCTAAAAAATAACTCCTGTCAGCTATGACATAGATTATCTACCAGAAACTGAGGGCAAAGGTCAAGCCTCTTTTTTGGGCAAGACTTCTGTCTTAGTTAGGGTTGGTTTTTTGTTTTTTTTTTTTTTTTTTTGTTTTTCGAGACAGGGTTTCTCTGTGTAGCTTTGCGCCTTTCCTGGAACTCACTTGGTAGTCCAGGCTGGCCTCGAACTCACAGAGATCCGCCTGGCTCTGCCTCCCGAGTGCTGGGATTAAAGGCGTGCGCCACCACCGCCCGGCTTAGTTAGGGTTTTTATTGCTGTGAAGAGACACACACCATGACCATGGCAACTCTTATAAAGGAAAAACATTGAATTGGGGTGGCTTACATTTTCAAAGGATTAGTCCATTATCATCATGGTGTGATGTAGTGGTGTGCAGACATGGTACTGGAGAAGTAGCTGAGGGTCCTACTTCTTGGCTTGCAGGCAACAGGAAGTGGTCTGTGACACTAGGCGGTATTTTGAGCATATATGAGACCTCAAAGCCTACCTCCACAGTGACACACTTCCTCCAATAAGACCACACATACTCCAAAAAGGCCATACCTCCTAATAGTGCCACTCCCTTTGGGGCGCATTTTCTTTCAAACCACCATCACCATATTTCACTCCCTGGCCCCTCTCAAAGACTTATAGCCATATCATAATGCAAAAATGCATTTAGTCCAACTTCAAAAGTCCCCATAGTCTATTATATAGTCTCAACAATGTTTAAAAGTCCAAAGTATAAAGTTGCTTCTGAGACTTATGCAATCTCTTAACTGTAATCTCCCATAAAATCAAAATAAAAAAACCAAATCACATACTTCCAACATATAGTGTCACAGGATATACATTACCATTCCAAAATGTAGGGAAGGGAGTATAGTGAGGAAATACTTGACCAAAGCAAGACTGAAAACCAGGTGGGCAAACTCCAAACTCTGTATCTCCATGTCTGATGTCAAAATACTCTTCAGATCTCCAGCTCATTTCAGCTTTGTTGACTGCAATACACTTCTTTCTTGGGCTGGTTTCACCCCTTGTTAGCAGCTTTCCTTAGCAGGTATCCCATGCCTCTAGCATCTCTAACATCTTGGGGTCTCCAAGGCAGTCCAGGCTTCAACTTCATAGCTTCACCCAATAGTCTCTCTAGGCCTCCATTCAGGGATACCTCTACACGTTCCTGGCCTTGGTGGCTTTCTTTAGTCGCAGTTGGGGATTCCATAATGCCTGCCTTTTATCCTTGACTCTAAAGCCAGAACCAAGTGGCTGAAGCTGCCAAATTCTGCTGCTTCCTGGGGCTGGAATATGGATGCCCCCTCATTCAATTACATCTTCCCCAGCTTTCTGTTTTTAGTAATTTCCTTCACTACCTAAGCTTGGCTGTTCTGAATTTCCTCTGTAGACCAGGCTGGCCTCAAACTCAGATAGCCACCATCCTCTACCTTCTGAGTGCTGGGATTAAAGGCCTGCACCACCACACCTGGCTCTAAAGTTCTCTTTAATTTGTTCATACATTTGGAAATTTAGCTGGTGGGATCTTGCCCTGAGGTTACCACTCCCTTTATTCCATTTATTAAGCTGTTTATCTCCTTGAACACAGGACTTAGCTCCATTCCATTTTTTTGGTGCTCATTTTCTCCTTAAATTTTACATTTTGTAATTTACCTTGCTCAGCTTGCTCCTTTGAGTTATAAATCTTCACTAGAGTTACCACTAATAACCACACGACAGAGTCTATATTAGGCTGTTTTGAGATTTCCTCTGCCAATGGAATTAATCCAAAACTCTTCACTTTAACCTCAGGCAGACTCTTCGGACAAGGGCAAAAAGCAGCCACTTTCCTCATCAAAGTACCACAAGAGTGATCTCTAGACAGCATAATAAAATTCTTCTGAAACCTCCGGAGCCAGTACCCCACAGTTCAATTCACTCTTAGCACCCTGTTTTCCATGTTCCTACTAGTATGGACCATTAAGCAGCACTTAAAGTGTTCAACTGCTTTTCTAATCCATACTCCCATGGTCCATATTCCTTCAAACAAAAGCATGGTCAGGCCTATCACAGCAGTACTCTAGTCCCTGATACCAACTTCTGCCTTAGGGTTTCTATTGCTGTGAAGAGACACCATGACCACGGCAACTCTTACAAAGGAAAAACATTTAATTGGGGTGGCTTACAGTCAGAGGTTTAGTCCATTATCATCATGGTATGACATGGTGGTGTGCATGTGTTATGCCAGAGTCATGAGCCCCCCAGAGATCACCAGGAGTCCGAGTTCATATGCAAAAGCAAAGAGCCTTTATTGCAAGCTCAAGCTTGTTCATTCTAACAGCAGTTGGATCAGGGAGAGCATCGAGCTCAGTTGAGGCAGGGTTTTTAAGGAGTAAAGGATGGAGGGATCAGGAAATTGCAGATTCAGATGGGTGTTGAACTCCTGATTGGGCAGGGGTGAAGTAACAGAAGTTTTGTCAAACAGGGATTGGTAGTGGTGTTGCTGCAAGGAAATTGGCAACTTATATACAAGTGATGTAAGCTATCCTTTATGTTCCAGATCATTTAGTATTTGTTTGTCTCAATTCTGATTGGTCTCCCACAGTGTTCAGTTTGTTGCTTTTCCTGGTTATTGTAATGGTGAGGCCTAGTGCCAGTATTGTTAGTCTGCAGCCTGTCATGGCTGCACTAATGTTACGTTTGGCCTCTTCACAGACAGACATGGTGCTGGAGAAGTAGCTGAGGGTCCTGCTTCTTGGCTTGCAGGCAACAGGAAGTGGTCTGTGATACTGGGTGGTATTTTGAGCATATATGAGACCTCAAAGCCTACCTCCACAGTGACACACTTCCTCCAACAAGAACTCACCTACTCCAACAAGGCCATACCTCCTAATAGTACCACTCCCTGGGTGATATTTTCTTTCAAACCACCACAACCACTTTTTTTTAAATTCTCTCATATATTACATCCCAACTGCAGTTTCCCCTCCATTCTCTCCTTGCAGTCCCCTCCCATCCATCCATTGCTCTACTGAAATGCTCCCCAATTGCAAGAGGAACTAAGGAGAGGGAAAGCAGAAGATAGCATGAAGCTTGTGAGTGTAGGTCCTGGTCTGGAACTCTAGCACCACTGCACAGGGACACTTGGAGTGGAAATCTGCTGGAGCCATGTCTAATTTGGTTTCTGCTGGTTATTTTTAGTACCTTTCTGGAAAGCTTTTGTAGACATACATCAGGGTAGGTTAAAAGTAGGAGTTAGACACTGTTGAAGGTAGATGATAGCTGAGGAATAGAGTGGCAGGATGGCAGAGGGTGAGGGAGGTGCCTGGTGCATATAGACTTGTCATTGGCTCAGTTTTGTCTGTTTATTCTATGGCTCTTGTGCAACTTACATATATGTGCCCTGTCAATTTCAGTTTTTCTACCTGTGAAATGGGCACACTAAAATTATGTAGTTTGCAGGAGTCTGGTTTTCAGAATTGGCTTAAGATGAGACTACTCCTGTAAACTGTGAGGCACCTGAAGAACTGTTTGGTTGTTGCAAAAGTACTGTAGTTTTGCATTGTGGAAATTTGTCATTTGATATTCTTAACACATGGTTATGTTGTAAATCATTTTAATATGCATTTCTTACTGTATGCCTTTTGCTAGTGACATTACTGTTTATTATAGATTTCTATTACGGAAATGCTGAAGACAAAAAGCAAATTGGAGTGAATTTTAACATTTTAGTTGTTTATGTCTGTCTTAGGGTTGCTATTGCTGTGAAGAGACACCATGACCACAGCAACTCTTACAAAGGAAAACATTTAACTGGGGCTGGCTTACAGTTCAGAGGTTTAGTCCATTATGTTCCTGGTGGGAAGCAAGGCAGCACGCAGGCAGACATGGTGCTAGAAAGGTAGCTGAGAGTTGTACATCTTCATCAGCAGGCAACAGGAAGTGAACTGAGACACTGGTGTGCTTGAGCATATATGAGACCTCAAAGCCCGCCTCCATAGTGACACATTTCCTCCCAAAAGGCCATACCTACTCCAACAAAGCCACACCTTCTAATATCGCCACTCCCTGTGAGCTTATGGCAATTACATTCAAACTACCACAGTTACTGTGTGTGTGCTGTGGTGCATGTGTGGAGGTTAAACTACAGCTTTGTGTAGGTCTTCTTTTTACATGGGTTCCAGCTACCTGTTAAGCCATCTGTAAACGATTTTTTTGTTCAAGTATAAAATGGGTCAATGGCAGCAGAGACAATTTCAACAGAGCATTTGGCCCATGAACTGCTAATGAATATATAGTGTAGTGGTGGTTCAATAAAGTTTTCAAAGGGATTGAGAGCCCTGAAATTGAGGAGTAGTGTGCCTGGCCATCAGAAGTTGACAATGATTCATGGAAAGCAGTCATGGAAACTGATCCTCTTACAACTGCGGAGAAGTTGCCAGAGAACTCAGTGTGGACCATTCATGGTCATTTGACATTCGAAGCAAATTGGAAAGGCAGAAAAGCTTGGTAATTGGATTCCTCATGAGCCGATCAAACATTTTTTAGAAAAAATGTTTTGAATTGGTGTCTCTCTTATTCTTTACAACAGTGATGAACCATTTCTTGATCGGATTGTGACATCTGACAGAAAAATGGATTAAATATGACAATTGCTGATGACTAGCTCAGTGGTTGGACTAAGGAGAATCCAAAGTACTTCCCAGAGCCAAACTTGTACCATAAGAAGGTCGTTGTCTGGGGTTGAGGATTTAGCTCAGTGGTAGAGCGCTTGCCTAGCAAGCACAAGGCCCTGGGTCCTCAGCTCCAGAAAATTAAAAAATTAAAAATTAAAATTAAAAAAAAAAAGGTCGTGGTCACAGTTGGGTGGTCTGCTGCTAGTCTGATCCACTACCAACTGAATTCTGGTCAAACCACTACATCTGAGAAGCATGCTCAGCAAAACATGTGCACCAGAAGCTGTAGCACCCACAGCTGGCATTGGTCAGTGTTCAGAAAAGGCCTTCTCCAGGACAAACCTAGACTGCAAGCTGCACAGTGCATGCTTCAGTCGTTGACTTTTGCCTCTTCCACCATGTTCACTTGCCCTCCTGTCAACTGACTACCACTTCAAGTACCTTGACAGTGTTTTACAGTGAGAACACTTCGTAACCCATAGGATGAGGAGTGGCTTTCTAAGAGTTTGTCTTAATTCCAAAGCATAGGTCTAAAGGAGTAAATAAAGTTATTTCTTATTGGCAAAAATATATTAATTTGTAATGGTTCATATTTTGATTAATAAAGTTGTGTTTTAAACCTAGTTATAATTATTTGAAATTCACAATCCAAACCTGCAATTCCTTTTGCACCAATGTAATATCTAATTCATTGTTGAAGGAAGAGTTAGTTCCAAGAGGCCCAGGAATAATCCTTCAGGGAAGCTCAACTAACAGAAGAAGAACAGTTTGTACGAGACAAGTAACCTCAAACTGAAGGCAGTGTATATGAGTGGCAGTCACGAAGCTTGATTCCAGAAGGCAGGAAAGATACAGGGAAGTAATTGAAAAGAACTTTAGAGAGTCTATTGTAGTGGGATATTTGATTTATCTGTTTTTAAAGATTATTAGCAATTTTTATTGTGTTTTCTGGAACAGAAGCTTTTTAATTGAAATATAATTGTACATAATAAAATACACATGTTTAAACTGCAGTAGGATGAGTTTTGGCATATGTGTACATCTATGAAATTGTCACTAAAATATGAAAATAGCCATTGCTCACATGTGTTTCCCTGTGCTCTTAGGCTTCTCTGCTGTCCTCCTGACTGCCTTCTCCTCCCGTCCTCCCTCCCTTCTCTGCTGTCCTCCTGACTGCCTTCTCCTCCCGTCCTCCCTCCCTTCTCTGCTGTCCTCCTGACTGCCTTCTCCTCCCGTCCTCCCTTCTCTGCTGTCCTCCTGACTGCCTTCTCCTCCCGTCCTCCCTCCCTTCTCTGCTGTCCTCCTGACTGCCTTCTCCTCCCGTCCTCCCTCCCTTCTCTGCTGTCCTCCTGACCGCCTTCTCCTCCCGTCCTCCCTCCCTTCTCTGCTGTCCTCCTGACCGCCTTCTCCTCCCGTCCTCCCTCCCTTCTCTGCTGTCCTCCTGACTGCCTTCTCCTCCCGTCCTCCCTTCTCTGCTGTCCTCCTGACTGCCTTCTCCTCCCGTCCTCCCTCCCTTCTCTGCTGTCCTCCTGACCGCCTTCTCCTCCCGTCCTCCCTCCCTTCTCTGCTGTCCTCCTGACTGCCTTCTCCTCCCGTCCTCCCTTCTCTGCTGTCCTCCTGACTGCCTTCTCCTCCCGTCCTCCCTCCCTTCTCTGCTGTCCTCCTGACTGCCTTCTCCTCCCGTCCTCCCTTCTCTGCTGTCCTCCTGACTGCCTTCTCCTCCCGTCCTCCCTTTCTTCTCTGCTGTCCTCCTGACTGCCTTCTCCTCCCGTCCTCCCTTCTCTGCTGTCCTCCTGACTGCCTTCTCCTCCCGTCCTCCCTTCTCTGCTGTCCTCCTGACTGCCTTCTCCTCCCGTCCTCCCTCCCTTCTCTGCTGTCCTCCTGACTGCCTTCTCCTCCCGTCCTCCCTTCTCTGCTGTCCTCCTGACTGCCTTCTCCTCCCGTCCTCCCTCCCTTCTCTGCTGTCCTCCTGACTGCCTTCTCCTCCCGTCCTCCCTTCTCTGCTGTCCTCCTGACTGCCTTATCCTCCCGTCCTCCCTCCCTTCTCTGCTGTCTTCCTGACTGCCTTCTCCTCCCGTCCTCCCTTCTCTGCTGTCCTCCTGACTGCCTTCTCCTCCCGTCCTCCCTTTCTTCTCTGCTGTCCTCCTGACTGCCTTCTCCTCCCGTCCTCCCTTCTCTGCTGTCCTCCTGACTGCCTTCTCCTCCCGTCCTCCCTTCCTTCTCTGCTGTCCTCCTGGCTGCCTTCTCCCCCCGTCCTCCCTCCCTTCTCTGCTGTCCTCCTGACCGCCTTCTCCCCCCGTCCTCCCTTCTCTGCTGTCCTCCTGACTGCCTTCTCCTCCCGTCCTCCCTTCCTTCTCTGCTGTCCTCCTGGCTGCCTTCTCCCCCCGTCCTCCCTCCCTTCTCTGCTGTCCTCCTGGCTGCCTTCTCCCCCCGTCCTCCCTCCCTTCTCTGCTGTCCTCCTGGCTGCCTTCTCCCCCCGTCCTCCCTTTCTTCTCTGCTGTCCTCCTGACTGCCTTCTCCTCCCGTCCTCCCTTCCTTCTCTGCTGTCCTCCTGGCTGCCTTCTCCTCCCGTCCTCCCTCTCTTCTCTGCTGTCCTCCTGACTGCCTTCTCCTCCCGTCCTCCCTCCCTTCTCTGCTGTCCTCCTGACTGCCTTCTCCTCCCGTCCTCCCTCCCTTCTCTGCTGTCCTCCTGACCGCCTTCTCCTCCCGTCCTCCCTCCCTTCTCTGCTGTCCTCCTGACTGCCTTCTCCTCCCGTCCTCCCTTTCTTCTCTGCTGTCCTCCTGACTGCCTTCTCCTCCCGTCCTCCCTTCCTTCTCTGCTGTCCTCCTGACTGCCTTCTCCTCCCGTCCTCCCTCCCTTCTCTGCTGTCCTCCTGACCGCCTTCTCCTCCCGTCCTCCCTTTCTTCTCTGCTGTCCTCCTGACTGCCTTCTCCTCCCGTCCTCCCTTTCTTCTCTGCTGTCCTCCTGACTGCCTTCCCCCCCCCGTCCTCCCTTTCTTCTCTGCTGTCTTCCTGACTGCCTTCTCCTCCCGTCCTCCCTTCTCTGCTGTCCTCCTGACTGCCTTCTCCTCCCGTCCTCCCTTTCTTCTCTGCTGTCCTCCTGACTGCCTTCTCCTCCCGTCCTCCCTTCTCTGCTGTCCTCCTGACTGCCTTCTCCTCCCGTCCTCCCTTCCTTCTCTGCTGTCCTCCTGACCGCCTTCTCCTCCCGTCCTCCCTTCTCTGCTGTCCTCCTGACTGCCTTCTCCTCCCGTCCTCCCTTTCTTCTCTGCTGTCCTCCTGACTGCCTTCTCCTCCCGTCCTCCCTCCCTTCTCTGCTGTCCTCCTGACCGCCTTCTCCTCCCGTCCTCCCTCCCTTCTCTGCTGTCCTCCTGACTGCCTTCTCCTCCCGTCCTCCCTTCCTTCTCTGCTGTCCTCCTGACTGCCTTCTCTTCCCGTCCTCCCTTCCTTCTCTGCTGTCCTCCTGACCGCCTTCTCCTCCCGTCCTCCCTTTCTTCTCTGCTGTCCTCCTGACCGCCTTCTCCTCCCGTCCTCCCTTTCTTCTCTGCTGTCCTCCTGACTGCCTTCCCCCCCCCCCGTCCTCCCTTTCTTCTCTGCTGTCTTCCTGACTGCCTTCTCCTCCCGTCCTCCCTTCTCTGCTGTCCTCCTGACTGCCTTCTCCTCCCGTCCTCCCTTCCTTCTCTGCTGTCCCTTCCACCTAGTCAAGGAGCCAGTGACCCGCTTTCTAGTAACAAAGCACCATGTAAGCATATTTTTGTTGCATGGCTTTGCCTTAGTATTCATCTGTTGATGGAGATTAATGCAAGACTTTCTGTATAGAAAGAAATCACATATGGGGGCCAATAATTGTATGTCAGATATAAAGAAATACGTCCATAAAATTGGGAAGATCATGGGTTTTTTCTTTGTTTTTGGCTTTTTTTTGAGACAGGGCCTTACTGTTTAGCCCTGTCTGGCTTGGAATTCACGATGTAGACCAGTAGGCTTCAAGTTCAGTGCCCTTTGAGTGCTGGAATTAAAGGCTGGTGCCACCATGCCTGGCTAAGAAGATCTGTATTTAATCTGAAGGCAAGATCATATCATTGTCTACTAGGGTATTACAGTGGGTGCTTTCTGTTCATATTTGATAGTTACTTTTGGAGGTTTTCCAGGGCCAGTTCTTCTTATTGTACTTACTATTTATGTCTGCTTCTAATGTTGACACTATACCTTATAGAGGTTTTAATAATCCAAACATGTCAGTAAATTGGGACAGGATGCATTTCTGAGCCATTCTTACCATATTCTCAGACATCAGCTTATAAAAACTAAGATGAAAAATTACCAGTCTACCGTGAAAGATAAAATGACTATCGATAGGTTCTCTGGAAAAACTAAGTGCTAATCAGAAGATTGGTTGGTTAGCAATGTCTGGATAATACCTTTCTACAAGGGCAAGAGTCTATCTGTTTGGAAAGGTTTAATATTTAACATACCAGAATTTTTTTTTTAACCATTACAGTAACAGAAAACTTGGTGCACCCTTCAAATCTCTTATAAAAGTTTGAACTTTCCCTTTTTAATTTTGTACCACTTTGTATTTGTTAATAATTTTAGATATTGGGCCTGGAGAGATGGCTCAGTAATTAAGAACACTGGCTGCTCTTCCAGAGGACCTAGGCTTGATTCCAAGCACCCAGAATATGGCTAACAGTTCCAGGGGATCCAAAACCCTCTTCTGAAGGCAGTACATGCATGTAGTGCACAGACGTACATGCAAATAAAATACCCATATACATAAAAATAAATGTTAAAACACTTATATATATATATGTATATGTATACACACACACAAAACAATTTTAAAGTAATTTGAAACATCTCTTGGAGGAAAAGGGTGATTGGTAATGTCGACTGAACACTAACTATATACCTGTCTTTCTGTCTTAAAGTTTATTAAATCAATATAGCAAAGCAAATAACATCCAGACCTTTCCACAATATTTCTTAATAGGATTACATAGGTAATTAGATATCATTGACTTGACTAATATTAACATTTATATATTTTTAAATGCTAGTTTCCTAGGTCTTTTGTAACAAATGCTACAAATGGAGTGACTTACAGCTCAACTTTATTCTCAGTTCTGAACGCCAGAGGACTGACAAAGGGCAAGTGCGGTTGGTTCCTTCCAGAGGCTTCTGCCCTGGTGTCTCACCGCTTTGGCAGCTTTGGCGCTTCTTGGTTTTAGATGTGACTCTCCAGTCTCTGCCTGTCTTGCTGTGGCCTTCTCCTCTATATCTCTGCATCTGAAATGTCCCCCTCCCTCTCCTTTCCTCTCTTCAGAAAATGACTTTTTTTTTTTTTTCCAGAGGGAGTGGTGATAATGACCATTAAAAGTATGACCAACTTCCATGTTCATGAAAGTTACCTTTGCAAGGAGTTTTATGAGGGTGCAAATGACACTTTAGGGAAGTGAACGTTATTAGTACCTACAGGAACATTCGCTGTTTGGGGCTCTGTGTCTTATTGTCAAGTTTCATAATGCTTTAGGAGTCCCAGCCAGGCACTCACATGCCCCCAGCTGTATTGGTACACTGAGAGAAGGCATGTCCCAGCTGTCTGACCAATCTTCATATTTGCATCCAGTTCTGGGGAAAGTTCTACTGGACAGGGAAGGGGGCCAGTGCCTCCCACATGTCAGAAAAGACTTCTTTACTTTGTTTAGAAATTTCCTATGAAGCCCAGGATGGCCTTGAATTCTCAGTCTTCTTGCCTCAGCCTCCTGAATGCTGGGATTATAGAAATATGCAATGATGTCCTTCCTTATAAGGATGCCAGTAATTGGGTTTAGAGTTAGATTTAGTGCCCACTGTAGATCTAGGATGATTTCATCTAAATTCCTTAACTAAGGGTTTATAAAGACCCAATTTCTAGTGAAGATTTTATTCATAGACTCTGAGGGTTAGGAATTAGACCTGTCTTTTAGGGGTATAGTTCTTTACAGTATTATATGCTCTGTGCATACCACTCGGCCTCACTAACTCTTAGTGAATTGATGAACGTAGGACACTACTCCTGCATCTTCGCAGATGGTGGGGTTACAGGTATGTACCACTATGCCTGGTGAGGTCCTTTAATGAATCAATTTGAAACTGTAGTTTTGGACTCTATCTGAAAATGCTCTAGTCTTCACTACTGGGTTGTGGCACAGATAGGGAAGTGGGAAATGTGAAGGAGATAAAAAGAGAGAAGTGGAAACAAGGATGGGAGCCATGGTGTCTCCTGTTTTAATGGTTGCTTGGGTATTTGAGGGGTGTGAAGCCTACTGCAGCTATAAGCTGTGCCTAAAAATTCAGGCCAGAATGGAACAAAATTGGCATTTCTTTTGGAATAACCCATTATGTTCATTTGGCTACCTGTTTTTAAAATCTCTGCCAAGTGAAATAATTTGTTTCAGTGAATGGCTTTAACAAGATTCTTTTAAGCTGATCTCACTTGGTAGTTCATCATTTCCATGTATTCTATATCATCAGATGGCATTGTATGTGTAGACAGAATGAGTTAGTCTTTGTGCTTATAAAAAGTTGTGCAATAATTAGTTAGAATGTTGTTAGAAATATTGTAGGATCAAAAATCATGACCTGAAGCACTCTTGAGTTCAGAAGGCCCAAATCAGCATACATATAATTATCATTAGTTCTTTTGTTACAGGTGCTAGGATTGGAAACTACAGAAGAGTATAAATTGAGCTATTGACAGCTTGTTTGTGGTCATTCTCCCTACCCCATCTCTAGCTTTGTTGGGCATCTCCTGGCCGTGTACTGGCCACTGTTTAATGCCTTGAAATGAATACACTGATTTTATTTCAAGCCCTTGTAAATGCTATCCCTTTGCCTATACTACCCTCTAGTCTTTTCTTCATCTGGTTTACCCCTAGGTTTGAGGCACTCTTGGTTTTGAACATTTTAGCATATATGTCAATTTTTTTTTCAGGCATAACTTTGCTAACTCCTTAAGGAGAGAGTCGTCCCCATTTAATTAAGTTACATTGCATAAGTCAGATAAGTAAGTAATTGGGGAACTAGGAGATGTTCTTGTTTTGTTACTGAAGCTAAATGAGTCATTGCTGCTCAATAACTATGTATTGAAGGAATGTATAAGCATCATTTTTGCATCTTGTTTTCTGTGTTTAATATTTTAATAATTTATTTCTTCATTTAAGTCAAATGTCTTTTTTTCTCCCTCTGAAGAGCTTGGCGGAATTGGAAACATTGTGCACTCATCTTTACGTAGGGACTGATCTCACAGAAAGAATAGAGGCTGAGAAAGCACTCTTGGAACTGATTGACAGCCCAGAATGTCTCAGCAAGTGTCAACTTTTATTAGAACAAGGAACAGTAAGTATGTGATGAGTGATTAACCATAAAAGGCCAGTGTTAATGATGATAGCAGTGGTTAGCAGTGATACTTATAGCTTTTGCCTCATTTTTTTTTTTTTTTGTAATTTCCTGTCAAGGGGGTTAAGCAGGAAAGAACTAGAAAGCCAAGGAAACAAACATAGCACACAGCCACACAGTAGAAATAGGAATGTGTTGAATAGTTTCTTGGTTCTTCTTGGCCTACTTTTATGTCACATTTTATATGTTTATTTTAGCAGTGCTAGGGAATGAACCAGGGCCTTACTAGGCAAGCTTTCTATTGTCAAGTTACATCCCCAGCCCTAACAATTATATTTCAGAAATAACTTAAAAAAAAAATCCAAATGTTGTAGGTAGGTAATGATTAACTCTAGAAAATCAAAAGAGTGTTCAGAAGAGTGCTCACTGCCTCTTCATACCTCCATTCTAGACATTCATAGCTATATCTGTATGTATGTATGCATGCATGTATTTATGTATGTATGTATGGAGAGAAAGAAAAAAAATAGAGTGCTGACTCAGTAGTCAGCACGTACTGAAACATAACCAAATACTGTACTGCTTATTTGGCCTATGTACATGAATTAAAGTAGTTCACTGTGTGGTTAGAGAGGCACAGATGTATAAATAAAAAGGTGTGAAATGATATGGAGAATACTACAGAAAGAGACTTATGTTTTATAGAAAAGTGACAAGCTTTCCATAAAGGGCCATGTAGTATTTTAGCCTTTGTGAGCCAAAATTGGTATTTCGTAAGTATATATATAATAATAGAGAAAACAAATACTGAAAGTTTTGTTGGTAAAATTCAAATTTTAATTATTGAATGTAGTTTTTTAAGTCATTCATGTTGGCTGATAAAAAGTTAGGGATTAATTGGAGTTTAAAGTTGGTGTTTCCTGTTATTAGACTTGATTGCAGATGTTCATAGTTCATATATTCATGCAGTTTTGTAATGAAATGATACATTTTTTTTTTCTTTCATGAGATGAGATCTCACTATGTTGAGAACCTTGGCTGACCTGTGACTCCCTGTGTACACCAGGCCGGCCTTGAATTCACAGTGGTCTACCTGCCTTTGCCTTTAAAGTGCTGGTATTAAAGGTATACACTGTCATCCTGGCTAAAATTTTATATCTTTGAAAATATCGTCACAAACCTAGATGCTGCCAAACATTATACCAGTGCTTTGGCGTCTGCTCTGCATTATGCATGCTTTCACTTAGAAGGCATGTCTGTGCTTTTTAAAAATCCCTTGATAGTTGCCCTTTTGCCTGTCAATGTGTTGCAAATTAATAATTTTCAATTAAGAATTAGGTAGAAGGTCCTCAGTTGCACAGCAAAATGGATTTTCAAATACACGGAAATTTTCATGGCACTTGTATCAGTATCTGAACATGCTGCCGGGACTGTAGCTGGAGGTCAGCAAGCATGCTGCCGGGCCTGTAGCTGGAGATTAGCAAACGTGTTGGGGATGGAGTTTTGCAGTATCTACACATGCTGCCGGGACTGTAGCTGGAGGTCAGCAAGCGTGTTGGGGGTGGAGCTTTTACTACTTGTGTTAGCTTTTCTCAGTACAGGAGTGTGTGAAATGGCCTGGCGGTCGGTCCTATGACACAGCCAGTGTTGCCCGAGGGACTGGGGTGTCACTCACCCTGCCCTCCCCCGTTTACGTGCTCCCTGTACAAGTACTATGCCCTTCACATGAGGCACTAGGCTGGACTCGTTGAAAGAACAAGTTTGTTGTAGAAAGTAATTTCTAAACCCATTTAATAGTGAAAAATAGTGACTTTGTTTTATCTATGAAATTTCACTCTCAGACGTGAGCTTAAAAAAAAAAAGAAATCCAATTCGTCTCTGACAAGCTATTAGTCTACTTCATTAGGGGCAAGTCAGTGGAAGATGAGCTCACAAAAGTAAAGGAACACTCCTGGTTCACTAAGTTAGGAGAGATTCAGATACAACTCCAGAATAAATGCTAATATAAAGTGAATGGTACAGGCTTCAAAAATCACTATTATTGTTATTTACGAGCTTTGTGGAGTTGACCAGCTAAGCCCTTTTCTGCTCATACACTGTTGTCACAGGTGTGTAGCAGAGTCTGCCTAAGGTTTATATTTAATTAATGCTTCCTCAGCTCCTTTGAGAATATTCTGGCCTGTAGTTCCACAGATGCTTCATAAAAGATAGCTGCTCTTTACTTGCTTCCCATTCTTCCTCAGCTTCTGGAGTAAGGAGATGCAAGTGTCAGGAGCATTAATAGCATGAATAGTTAGTAGTAACCTCAACCCATTCATTGAAAGCCAATGATAACCTTTGCAGTTTGCTTGCCTTGCCTTTAAATTATTCTCATGTTGCTGTAGTGCCTTCTCACTGAAAGGCAGTGAAGTTTTTCCTCTACACCTAACTTTAGCTGCTGCAGTAAAACATGGTGTTTTAAGTCATCATTAGTAAGTAGCTTCTTTTACTTGACCTAAGCAATGAGCCCCTTGTAAACCTTTTTTTTTTTTTTGGGAGAAACTGCTGTTCTGACATAGTCTGCTTTAAATTTCAGAAAGACTACTGACTTTAAGTTGGAAATATTGTTATGACTGCTTAGTTTGAAAAGGTCAATGTGTATTCTTTTAGGACAAGGTAACTGTAGCACCATTGGAGAAAAGCTCACTGATCTGCCACAATTTATCACTGTGCTGTGAAATTTAGATATTTAAAGTCCACTTTTCCTTCTTTGACATGATGGGTATACATTGATATAATGAAAGGTATGTCTCATGTTGGCTCAGTTCCTGTGACACTCTAGAAACTGGAGTTGTATCACTGCTGTTTGTGGCACATGAGCAGCAGCTGGATTTGAGCATACACAGGGTCAGTTTTAGCTGCTAAGGTCTGCCATTACACATGCAGTCAGCCATGGACAACAGATAAACACTGGGCAAGGCTTTGTGTGTTATAAATTTCATCACACTAAAGTTGAGATTGTACCTACTTTTTATATGTTACAAAATACTATTTTAAAATTGTTTTCATTGGTTTAAAGCTGAAAACCATTTTTAGCTCACAGGCTATGCAAAAATAGAATCTGGTTTATGGATTTTTTTTTTCCAACTTGAGGTCTAGAGAAAAAATACAGTTTTGGTAAGAAATTTGTGGGAGGAGAATGAATTTATGAACTGAATTTTGAAGGATAAACATAATTTATAGAGTTTGAACACACTGTGGTGTATTAAAAAATTGGTGGTGAGGCTAGAGAGATGATCAGAGGTTACGAGCACTTGCTTTTCTTCGTGAGAACCCAGGGTCAGTTCACAGCACTCACATCGGGTGCTTCACAACTGCCTATAACTCTGTTCCAGGAATCTGACAACCTCTGACCTCTGAGAACACCTGCATACGTGTGGTGCACATAAACTCATGTGAGCACACATACATAAACACAAATTAAAAATACAAATCTTTGAACAAAAATGAAAATTGATGGCCAGACATAAATCTGAAGGAACACAGAAATCATGGTGGGGGAGGCACTGGGAAGCTGTTGTGGCCTTCTGAAGTGTGGCTCCAGGGGCATTTGGTGGTAGCATGAGCGCAGAGGGTGCAGAACTACAGGCCATATTAAGAGTGTTTTATCTGAACTTACTTAGACATTGATTTTTCCCATTTACCTGGTGCTGTTGAGATGGCTCTGTACACTTCCTTCAGCTGATGGTCTTTTATGAGAGATCATGCATGTTCATGGGTCTACAGAGTGTATTTCAAGTACATGTATTTTATTCATCATAAATCTGTTACTTTAAAGAACTCAAAAAATTATTCTTTTTGCTTAGAAAAATTTTGACTATTCTATTTTTGTGATGATAACAAAAATTACTTTTTTTTACAGACATCCTATGCTCAGCTCCTTGCAGCAACATGTCTTTCAAAACTTGTTACCCGAATGCATCCTTTACCTATAGAACAGAGGATAGACATCAGTAAGTGATTCATTAATTTTTTAACAAATTATATTTTAAAAATAAAAATTTCCTTTTAAATTTGCTGAGTTTTTATTAGGCTTGTAATTTAGTTTTATTATTATTTTAGGATGGATAATTAAGCCATCTTCATGCAGTGATGATGACATGATAGATAAGGCAATATGTAATTATAAAATTTTGTTAATTTATTGTATCTTGTATATGTGGTATTTGTTAAGATTTTCACCATCATATCTTATCCTCCAAATAAACTGATGAGTTATCCTCATTTTACAAATGAGTAAATTGGAGATGATGGGTTCTGACCAGCTCAGGATCACATAACTGGGAAGAGAGTTGTCATTCAAATTCCCTAAATCTGCATAGAGTCCATGCTCTTAATTGATAGGCAACTGAATGCCCAGAAAGAAACCAGCTCTGCAATATTGCTCAGGTTGCTACACCAGTGTCAGTTTGGATACATTTAAAACCAACAGTTGATTCCTACTTATAGTCAGAACAGGATTGATACTATAGAGTAGCTCTTTATATGTTTTGGGAGCAATACACTTTACATTTTTATATATGTGTAAGTTTGTATTTCATATGGACAAACCTAATAATTGGGGTACGAGATTACTTTTTCTTTGTAATAGAAACAAATTATTGTCTCATTTCTGTTCTTCAGACTCAGTTAATATTATTTATGTTTCTATATTAGAAAAATGAAGATATCTGATGTGTTATGAATCTTTAAGATCAAAATTCACTAGTCAGAACCATACAGTGATATAGTTTGCCTTGTTTCCTAACAGTCTTCAGAAAGTTCTTCAGTCTGCAGAAAGTGCTATAGTTAAGAGAGCAAGAGATACATTTGCATCTTAAAAAACAGTGGTTCAGGCCAGGCGGTGGTGGCGCATGCCTTTAATCCCAGCACTCGGGAGGCAGAGCCAGGCGGATCTCTGTGAGTTCGAGGCCAGCCTGGGCTACCAAGTGAGTTCCAGGAAAAGGCGCAGAAACCCTGTCTCGAAAAACCAAAAAAAAAAAAACCAAAAAAAAAACAGTGGTTCAAACAGTGTAAGCCTGAGTCATGGAATTTAGGACATGTTTTAATTAGACTGAATTTTTTAGAGAACTTCTGGGTTCTTAGCAAAACTGAACAGAAACTAGAGTGCCCTTATACTCCCTGCTTCCCCTCGTGGGCAGCCCCCCTGTTACCAACATCAGTGTAGTGTGTTCATTCAGTGGCATGTGTCTGCTGTTGGAATAGTGTACAGCAGCTGTACCACCCTAAATCCTGTGCTCTGCCAGGTCTTCCCTCCTGACCTCAACCTCCGGGTCTGACCAGCCTCCATTGAGTCCCTTTTCCAGATTAGCATGTTGTGAGAAGCATGTAGTATGTAGCTTTCTCAGATTTCCTTCTTCCATTCATAACAGTAATGTGTGCTTAAGGTTCTTCATGTCTTCTCATGACAACTCAATAATCTCATTTCTCTTTAGTTATGAATAATACTTCATTGTCTGAATGTATCTAAGTAACGGTCGTTTCTAAGTTTTGAGAAATTTTTTTGTGAGAAAAGTTGCTCTAGACACCCATAAGCAGGTGTACATGGTGGCTTATAATCCTAAGACATGGGAGACTGAGGTAGGAGGTTCCCACATTTGAGGCCAGCCTTGGCTAAATTGTGAGTTTAAGGTTACCCTGTGCTACACAGCAAGGCCCTGTTTGGGGCTGGAGTGGGATAGGAGAGGAGCACACAGAATAAATGAAACCTGAAGTGATGGAGAGGAGACCTCTTGTTTTGTTCCTGATCTTGGTGGGAAGCTTTTTTAAATTTCTCATCAAACGTGATGTCATTGTAGTTTTTATTTTCCAGGAGTATTCTAGATCAAGTTGAGAAAGTTTCTCTTTATTCTTGGTTGAGGATTTTTTTTTTTTTCTTCTGAGAGAGGGTTTCTCTGTGTAGCATGGCCATCCATGAACTTGCTCTGTAGACCAGGCTATCCTTGAACTCAGATATTCGCCTGCTCTGCCTTGTGAGTGTTGGGATTAAAGCCGGGCAGTGGTGGCGCATGCCTTTAAACCCAGCACTTGGGAGGCAGAGGCAGGTGGATCTCTGTGAGTTCAAGGCCAGCCTGGTCTACAGAGTGAGTTCCGGGACAGGCTCAAAGCTACACAGAGAAACCCTGTCTCGAAAAAAATCAAACAGACAACAAAAAAAGAAGGGCAACACCACTGCCTGCCTCTGTTTTTTTTTTTTTTAATCATAAATCGATATTATGTTTGTTAAATACTTTCTTATATCTATTGATATTATCATATGGTTTTCATTCTGTAGGCTGTTGATGATTTTATATGTTGAGCCAGCCTTGCATACCTAAGATAAATCCTACTTTATCCTGCTCTTTAATTCCTTATACATTGTTGGATTCTACTTGCTGAAATGTTGAGAATTTTTACAACTCTTTTTCAAGAGAGTTAATTGATTTCTAGTTTTATGTTCTTGTAATGTTTTCATTAAGATAATTTGGGGGGCAGGGGTTGTAGTCAGAGGTGGAATGCTTGCCTAGCATTCATGAGGGCCTGGGATTCATTCCTGGATATGAAATAAAATAAAATAAATAAAAGAAGATAACTTTTGATTAAAATAAGTTAGGTAGATTTCTCTCTACCTTTTCTTTCTTTTTTTTTTTTTTTTTTTTTTTTTCTTTTTTTCTTTTTTTTTTTTTTTTGAGACAGGGTTTCTGTGTAGATTTGTTTGGAGCCTGTCCTGGAACTCACTCTATAAACCAAGGTGGCTTCCAACTCAGAAATCCCTCTGCCTCTGCCTGCTGGAATAAAGGTGTGCACTACCACCCCACCCCCACCCCTGGCTGTTTGCTGTGCTCTCTACTTACATCTGTTGGCAGGTATTTCCTAAGTGCTCGAGGTATTCACTGGTAGACTTGTCTGGGTCTGGTGCTTTTGCTTTGGAAGATCATTGTATTATTTACTATTGTGTTCCTATGACCAGAACCATGAGAGGATGACTTAAAAGAGGGTGGCTTCATTTGGCTCATGGTTGCAGGGTCTGCATTTCATGGTTGTTTTGCCCCATGTGCCTCAGCATAGTTGGCAGTGGGGCTGGAGCGAAGTTGGTGGTCTTTTTTTCTTTCTTTGTGGATGGAGAGGGGGCAGAAGAATAATGCCAGCACTCACCTGGCTTTCTTCTCCCAACCCTTTTATTCTGCTAAGGTCTGAAATCCATAGGATGGTGTTGCCCATATTCATGGTAGTTCTTCCTCCCTTGGCTAATCCTCTCTGGAAACTTTGTTACAAACATATCCAGAGGTATGTTTCACCAGTCTGAGATGATTCCAAATCAGTCTAGTTGACAATCAAAATTGTCAATTGTACTTAGTAATTACTGAACAGATTTTTTTAAATACTTACAAGCATTCTGATTGTCTATTTGACTTATATTTTAAAAATAGAAACTTTTTTAGAGTAAGGAATGCAGATATTAATTTACAGTGATTTGACTTCTGATTTTTTAAGTAATACTTTGATTCTGTGCAAATGATACTGAAGAATATGAATTCTGACCTTTTCTTGTGTTGGTGACTCGACGTCCCACACTCTGGTGATATGGACAGTGACAGTAAGCTGTAGGTAGTTTTTGTCATCTACAGGGTCAACAGTTGGTGCTCTGCACTGTGTTACTACACTGTGATGTTTGTAGTTAGATGTAGTAAGTACACTTTCAACTTCCGATGGTTTATTGGGATTTTACTTTATTAAAAGTTGAGCAAGCCTGGGATGTAGTTCAGTTGGTAGAGTTTCTGTCTAGCATACATAGGCTCTATGTTCAGTCACCACCACCATGCAAACTGGGCATGGTGGTGTAAGGCTGTAATCCCAGGACTTGGAAGGTAGAAAGGCAGGAGAATCAGGAATTCAGGGTCATCCTTGACTGCATAGCAAGTTCAAGGCCAGTCTGCGATACTTGAGACGCTGTCTCTCTCATACACATACAAAAAGTCTCACACACATACAAAAAGTGGTGAATGAAGTTTGGAGAGAAAAGAAAGTAGAAATGTATAAGAAAATTTCACGTAAGAAATGGTGAGTTTTCTTTTAGTTTCTTTCGTTTGACTAAAGAACTCTTGTTTCTGTCAGATTAGAAGTTTTGTCATGATATGTCTAATGGGCATGTATAATAACAGACATGTGAGTTAAAATGAAAAAGAAAATGTGTAGCATGGCCTCACTAGTCACGTTGCTTTTTCAGATCAATGTAAATCTTTAGTCTTGGAAGATCCACTTGTGGTAACCTCATTATTTTCTCATAAACACCATTGCCAGGTTCTGTGCCCACACGCTATTTTCTACCATTACTAGTGTAATTAACAATGGCTTTCTGTTGATTATTAGTCATATATCATTTGCCTAGCTTAGTACTGAAGTACCTTCATGAGCTTGTCACTGAAGAGCCATCCTTGTTTAGGTGACCGTATAGTTCTATCAGTACCGTCCAGTGTCGTGTGTCAGGTTTTCCTCTGACACCAACTTATTTCTGCTTCAGTGCCTGTTCTTATATGGTTTCCCTGGACTGGAATGCTATCCTTTTCTTCTTCAGACAAATATGTAGTTTAGGTTTGCTTGCTCTTAGAAATCAGTCTCCTTTTCTTCCTTCCCTTCTTTCTTCTTTTCAGCTTTCTGAAGCATATGCACATTACATCATAAAACACAGTTCAGTGCTGGCAAAAAGTCACTCAGTTACAAGCCTTTAGTAAAAAGCTTAATTTTAGTAAATTTATGGTTGTATGAACATTCTCTAACATTTGGTGTTAGAACATTTTCATCACCCTAGAAAGCTTATTTGGAGGCTCTCTGCCCTCAACTCCTAATATCCTTTCTGCTTCCCGTAGATTGACTTCTTTGTAGATGTTTCCTAGAAATCAGATCATAGCATATGTAGTTCTTTTGCAAATATGTGGTACCTCTCACTAAGTAAGATGGGGAGTCTCATCATGTTGTCACATCTTACTTATGTCGTTCCTCTTTGTTAGTCCCCTTGTGTGTAGATGGCTTCTAAAACATGTTTACTACTAGTTGATGAGCTATTGGCCATTGGAGTTTCACTTCTTTGTCACCTCAAGCAGTTATACTTGAACATTCACTTAGGAGCCTTTGAATGGTCCAGTTTTCCCCATTTTTTCTGTGTAAAACATAGGAATGAAGTTGCTCAGTTATAAGTTTGTGCAAACTTCTAAGAAGTTCCCCAACTGTTTTTCCACATGCTTGTAGTCTTACCAGGGTAAAGGTTCTGTTTGTCCTCACCTCCGCCTTCTAATTATTTTTCCCTTTTGCATGTGCATGTGTGCAAGTGCTTTACCCCAGAACCACCCTCTGGCCTCCATAATTCCTGGTCTTTTTGTTCTTGTATTTTCACCCACAGTAGATCCCAAACTCCTCCAGGCAGAGATGACCGCTGATTTCTTTTCTTTTCTTTCTTTTCCCCCGAGACAGGGTTTCTCTGTGTAACAGTCCTGGCTGACCTGGAACTCACTCTGTAGACCAGGCTGGCCTTGAACTCACAGAGATTCGCCTGCCTCTGCCTCCCGAGTGCTGGGATTAAAGGCGTGAGCCACCACTGCTCGACAGTGGCTCATTTCTTAAGGTGTTGGGTTGGGAGTTGTTTCCACTGAAGCATTTTTAGTTGGGTAGCTTATAGTTGACTTTGCTATGTTAACTCTTTTGTAAGCATTACTTTATTTTCATGCTTTAAAGAAATACTTTGTGGGGGCTGGAGAGATGGCTCAATGGTTAAGAACACTGGCTGTTCTTCTAGAGGACCTGGGTTCAATTCCCAGCACCCACATGGCAGCTCACAACTGTCTATAACTCCAGTTCCTAGGGATCTGACACCTTCACACCAATGCACATAAAATAAAATTAAAAAAAAAAGAAATACTTTGTGTACCGACTATCAATATCGTAAGCTACTATGTTTTTGAGGCATTTAACTAAGATCAAGTTTTTAAAAAATGGTATGTATAGACTTTTAGCCTCATAATAAGCATTTGTTTATTTATTTAATTGTTTGAAGCTGCTAAGGATTAAGCACCCTGCCTCCTGCATCTGAGGCAAACACTCTACCACTGAGTCATGTCCCCATCCTGGCCTACTCAGTTCCTGTGTAACATGATGTATGTGTTTCTAAAAGTGACTTGCTACACAATGCTACATGGGGCTTATGAGACAAGGGAGATTATGAGAACACTTTTGTCAGACAAGTGTTTTATCTTTTTTGATAGAATTCTAAGAAATGTTTGGTAGAGTTGTGCAGATGAAGTGATTTAGAAACACTTGCGGGATACAGCAAATGTGCTTGAGAAGGTGTTTGTAGGACTCATTAAAGTTGCATTTGTGAGGTCCCATAAAGTGATAATAGGATGGAAAATTATAGTGCCCCGATAATGATGGGTGCGGTGGATAACGCAGATAATGAAATTCAGTGGTTAGTAGACATCTGAGGCATATGCATTCTTGTGTTTTATTATACTGTTCTACTTAGATATTTTTGTGCCACTTTAACAGCTTGGTTTATTTTGCTTGCAGTTGTCTGAATTTACCTCTCAAGTTTTTGCATGTGACAGCTACAAGTAGGAAAAACAGCAATCATAGCATGCTTAAATTACCCCAAGATTTAACAGAATATAGAGGAACAAGTTGATGTTTTTCCAGTACATTTTATAGGATCTACTGTATAGTAGGTACACAGTTTGAAGACAGGGTCAGCTCATTTATCAGAGAGCATGTCATTACCTCCCTTGCCTTTTCTTGACAAGAGTCTCAAGTCCAAGTGGTCACTGCTGTTGTCTTTGTAGGAAACTACATTCTGAATTATGTGGCGTCACAACCTAAGCTGGCTCCCTTTGCCATTCAAGCTCTTATTCAAGTCATTGCTAAGCTCACTAAGCTGGGGTGGTTTGAAGTTCAGAAAGACGAGTTTGTTTTCAGAGACATTATTGCTGACGTGAAGAAATTCCTTCAGGTAAGAAGGCGCTGGTTATCACTGTGTTACAGTGTCATCACTTGCTTGGTTGTTTAAATTACTGCTTCGAGCCACTTGGTTCTCTTTGTAGTACCATTGCTGTCATTTATTATTTGTCGTTTGGAACCTTTATTATCTATTGTCAGTTAAAAACTACGCTATACCAGAATAATGAAAATAATCATTGTTTCTAAATTTAAAATGTACTATTTATGACATGTTTGTATATACATATACAAGCAACTTAATATATATGTATGTATGTATATAATGCTCTTTTGGTTTTTTTGTGACAGGATTTCTCTGTGTAGCCCTGGCTGTCCTGGAATTCGGAGATCTACCTGCCTCTGCCTCTCGAGTGATGGGATTAAAAGCATGTGCTACCACCACCCGGCTTATGATGCTTATAATGATAATTACCTAGTTCTCATAAGAGTCCTAAGAAATGGGTTTCATAGTACAAATGAAAAAAAACTGTGATTTAGTAAAGCATAACTGGTACTCCAACAAATCTTTTTGACAGCTTTTTTTTTTTTTTTTAATCGCACACCACATCAACTATAATATTTTCCTGAGGAATGTTTTCAAGTGAATCACTAAATCATAGCACATGATGTAAATATAAATAATAGGTAAAGCATACATTTCATACCTGATTTACACCAGTTCAGATATTTAGAGTATAAGAAAGAAAGAACAGAAACTACCAGGAGATTGTTCACTTCCTATTCCACATGGTAATTACAGGTTTTGAGATAATAAAGAAATCAGGAATCTGTCCTTGGTTCCTCGTTCCTATTTTCCTCATTCCTAAAATAATTAAGTATTTAGTGATACATGTTTTTTATACTTGTGTCACTTCTGATCATGGCAGTTAACTTTGGTTGGTGTCAAGTTTAAGAGTTCTTGGGCTGAAGAGATGGTTCAGTGGGTAAAACTGCTTTGTGGGCCAAGTCTGAGGGTTTGAATCTCCAGAACCCATGTAAAAGCTGTAGCCCAAGCCCCTGTGATCCCAGGTGTTTAAATAAAAAAAAGAAAGAACAGTTTTCAGAGTGTCAGTTAGTTAGAGAGCCATACTCTGCAACTTTATTGAGCTAATATACACAGAGTAGCCATAATTCAGTGAATAGGAAATTAGGAGGCCCACAAAGAATTAAAATGCATTGTTTGATGCTCCCAGAGTTGGTCTTTGGTGGTTCTGAGATAATATGAACTTAATTATACCTAGAATTCAGTGTTGCTGAGTTTCTGTGCAAGTCAGAGGGATGACCAACTGTGCGATGAAGATGGAGAAAGCACATCTGTGCCTACTTTTGTATTACTGCACTCTAATTTGATGCTACATTATTTCCATGCGTTCCAGTATGATTTTGTAATAGGGTAATTTGTTAGTAATGTGCACATGAAGTCTGAATTGAAGGAAGTTTTGGAATTAAATTGGAAGCTAATTAGAAATATCATGGCAACTATACCATATTGATAGTCATATTTACTTTGCTACATTGGATACTCTAGATGTCTTCATTAAGGCACCTAACGACTCCATACACGTGCACTGTTCAGTAATATTAAAAGAGCCTAAGTGATCTTTTCTGATATTAGATCAAGAGATTTAAATTAGTTTCTAAGCTACTTATTAATTATTGAGTGCAGCTATCACAGTAGGCTTCAAGCAAATTTCTAGAACAAAAACCATTTTTCCCCATTCTTAAGATTGTAGAAAAGGTACAAAATTAAATGTTATTTTGAAGCTTCATTGTTACGAATTATAAATGTTGGGAAACATTGTATAGAGTGGTATGCATTTCTAAGGTATTCATTTTCTCTAATTCCATGTACCAAAATTTGTCCTTCAAAAATGAATTCAAAATTCTTTTAGTTGTATAAATAACAATACTTTTTAAAAAAACCATACTTTTAAGGACTATTATTAGGCCAATGTGATGCTTTGTTATTTAATTTTTAAAAGTTAAGAACTAACTATGTTTTCACTTGGTTATTTTTCCAAAGGGTACTGTGGAACACTGCATCATAGGAGTGATAATCCTTTCTGAATTGACTCAGGAGATGAACCTGGTAAGCTTTTCCATGGAATATGTGAGATTTGCTTGGGTAATATTCTTTGGTACTTTTATTTGTTGCAAAATGTATGGTTGCTCTGTGGCATGAAACTCTTCACTAATCATCTTTTTGTGTATTTGTTTTAATAATTGGGAAATTAAATTAAAATGCTTTCACTGAAAATTACAACCATAGTAAAAAAACCCAGAATAAAAATAGTGGAAAATAGGACATAGTACTGGAGAATTGTCTTTTCATTCTCATAGATATAATGTATTAACCATAAAAATGAATTGTATGGAAAAGAAAAGCAAACTTTTATGTGTTTACAAATAAAGGGCAAATGATTTAGAAGATTGATTCATGGGTTAATGGCAGGACTCATCCAGACACAGACCTTGGCACTCAGTCGCTGTCTGACTTGAATTCTTACCAGCATTAAGAGCATTTTCAGAAGGTACACCTCCCTCCCCAGGGCTTTTCCAGCTCAGCACCTGAGGAGGCTCTGTCACCTGTTCCTGTTCGCCTTTGCTGTCAGCACAGCTTTCAGCAGGACAGAAACAGAAGCTGTGTTCTACATGGGGTCACTTTACAGACGGGATTGTAGAGTTGGAATTGAGAAACTGGCATCCTCCTGAGTGGTGCTGTGTGTATGGAATGTGAACGTGCACATAAGGAGAGCTGGCGTCTCTCCACTTCCGACTCCCTTTGTAGTCACAGAATTTAGAATTGCTGTTCAGTGATAAATCAGCAAATTTTATAGGACTTCCACATTTTAAAGTAACCCTCATTTCCTTGTGTGTCCATTCATTTTGGCTTCTCTCACAGCCTATGTGGAGATTATCTGCTATACCAGGGTTGCTCTCCATTTCAGGAACAGCTATTTTGTTGGCAGGGAGATGATGACTTGATGAATCATAACTGGACTCTGAATGAGTTTAAAGAACTGAAGCTCTAATAATTTAATAAATAATTTTTGTATGTTTTTGTAAATTTACTTTATAAAAGTGAGAGACTGGTATAGTAACCACAGGCACCCAGCTTTTATACTTGCTAAACTTAGAACTGATTGATTCATTTCCCACTTTACAACAAGTAGCAATATAGGCTACCGTGGAAGGGGGGGTTCTGAGGTCCTTAGTTCCTTTTAGTTCCTAATTCCTTACTTAGTTACTTCTCAGTAACTGGTAATGTGGATTTTTTTTCTTTTTTTCTGGTGTACTTTTTTTTTTTTTTTTCTGTTTTTCAAGATAAGGTTTCTCTGTGTAGCTCTGGTGCTGGGATTTTAAGGTATGTGCCACCACCGCCCGAATTGGTATACTTTTGAGGCAGGATTTCTTTGTGTAACAGCCCTGGCTGTCCTGGAACTCACTCTGTAAACCAGGCTGGCCTCAAACTCACAGAGATCTATCCACCAGCCTCTGTGTCCTGCGCCACTGTGCCCTACTGGTAATGTGGATTCTAATAAAAGTGTATCTTGGAGATCAACTAAGTATCTTTTGAAATACACAAACAAACTTTCAGTAATGTTTGGCCGGCAGGAGAAAGTTCTTTCCTGACCACTTGATGATAAGTTGACAACATGATGCCCTCCCCCCACATTCCTGCAGCCTAGGGAATACTTTACATTTCTTTCTAAAAGGACATTCTTTCTTCTACATGGTCATGATAGCCCATTGGATTTTTTAAGAGTGAACTAAAAGCTGTTAGTTCTGTTTCTTTAGTTAGTCCCAGCATGTCCTTAGATCAGATGCCTGCTCAGAGTCATGCTTGTCACATTGTATTAGTATTCTTCAGTCTGGGAGAATTAGTTAATCTTCTCTCCACTTTACAACCTGTTTTAGTTAGGGTTATGTTGCTGTGATGAAACACCATGACCAAAAGCAACTTGGGGGAAAAAAGGGTTTATTTTATTCACAGTTCCATATAACAGTTTACCATCAAATGCAGCACGGGCAGGAACTCAAGCAGAGGAGGAACCTGGAGGCAGGAGCTGATACAGAGGCCCTGGATGGGTGCTACTTACTGGCTAACTCCTCGTGGCTTGCTCAACTTGCTTTTATTATGGAACCCAGGACCACCAGCCCAGGGACAGTACTTATCACAATGGGCTGGGCTGGGCCCTCCCTCATCAATCACTAATTAGAAAATACCTTACAGTCAGATCTTATGGAGGCATTTTCTCAATTTAAGGTTCCCTCATTTCAGATAATTCTAGTTTGTGTCAGGTTGACATAGAACTATACATACAAAACTGATTGTTTTGTAAAACATAGTTTAAGATTGTCCAGTGTTTCCTCATTATTAAATTCAGATTGCATTTATTTATCAGGAGTATCGTGAATGATGCTATGGCCTTATTGTCTCTTGCCAGGAAGCATATGGTTTGAGTTGTCTAATAATGGATGATGGCTCACTTTAATTTCTTAATTAAACATGTTCACTACCCAGCTTCCTTAGACTTTTTATAATTTATAAATATTTTGTGGAGAGGTACTTTACACCTCTGAAAACACCCTATTCCTCACCAAGCTTAAGTTGTTAATATAGATTCCTAATTCTTTTTAATAGATTATAATTCACCAGTAAGAAATCTAAGTTGGCTTTAGCATCCATTTAACATTTCTACCATTCTTTGATTTTTTTTTTTTTTTTTTTTTTTTAAAGACAGGGTTTCTCTGTGCAGCCCTGGCTGTCCTGGAACTCGCTCTATAGACAATGTTGGCCTCAAACTCAGAGATCCACTTACCTCTGAGTACTGGGATTAAAGGTGTTCATCTAGCTTTTTTTTTTTTTGAGATGGTTTCGTGTAGCTCAGGCTGACCTCACATTTGCTTTGTAGCAGGGAATGACCTTGAACTTTTGATCTTTCTGCCTCCCCTGGCAAGTACTGGGATTTTTGGAGTATTCCACTATACTTGCCCTCTTTTGTTCCTCTGGTACAAGCTGTTCCAGGTTATCCACATACAATAAAGCCAAGCTCCTTTTTAGCAGAGTGCCACTCCAGACACCGTAGCACATGCTGTAGTCCTAAAGCTGGGAGGCTGAGGTAGTATCCCCAGAACAACACTACCTCCCTCCAAGCGTTTAAGTGTGAAGTTTGGCTTTATAAGTTGAAAAAATATATTTTCTATACTGAGCTTAATTTTGGGGTGGGGGAGTCATTTTCCATTTCAACCAGCATTTCTGGGGGTGATTAGATTCACGTGAGGAAAGTCCAGTGTTACAAAATGGTCAGAAGTGTCCTGAATAAATCAGTGTGGTATTTGGTTGGGTCTTTTTTCTTCCTTGTTTTTGGTGGTAGGGGATGTTGGACCCCAAAGTTTAAGGTCTCAAGTGGGTGCCCCAAGAACCCAGACTCCAGTCCAGTTGATGCAACAGCATGAAGAATTTATTAAGGCTTCTGTACAGAGGGGCTTCTCTGCTCCCAAGAGCAAGAGTTGCATCTTACTGCAGCCCCATAAGGGCTTTTAAAGGAAAAACCCACAAAACCCACAAGATTACAATTCCCATACAATTTCATGGCCTGATCACAGGGTGATCATAGAGTGGGTACAGTCACGTCCGCATGCACATTCTTCCTGAAACCTCAAGGCGGGTATCAGGGCGGGAATGGAGTTTACACACAAGTCACGGTGGTCCTTCCTGGAACACCTGCAACTATCCCAGTCACAGTTGAGCACATCTCTTAACAGAAATCTTTTTACATTGTTACATTTTTACAGGGGTGATTGAGTAGTGGCTGAGTCAGGTGGCCCTTGGAACTAGTTTTTTTTTTTTTTTTTTAGTTCCTTATTTCCTGGTGCTTGAAGTTTCTCTCTTCCTGAGGCTTGGGAGTGTAAGCCTGAAGGGCTAGGGTCTTTCAGGGGAGACAGGGGCTTCACAGTGTAGTAGCCCCGGCTGGCCTGGAACTCACTGTATAGATAGACCAGACTGGCCTTGAACTTAAAGAGCTATGCCTGCCTGTGCCTCCTGAGTGCTGGGATTAAAGGAATGCACCACCACACCCTGTCCAAGTATGGTTGTATTTTTTTTAAGAAAAACATGTAAACTTGATTTTCCTAAAAGTTAAAAGAGGATTGTAAACATTATCCCACATTTTTAGGAGCCAAATCTGCTGTTCCTTGATTATATTTGTTATATAGTCATCAAAGTGAAATACATATGTCTCTATAATAGGGGGGCATACATGTACAATATGAAATACCTACGCCTATATAGTAAGGGTATGTGTGTGCAATATCAGATACATATGCCCGTATATTAGGGGCATACATGTGCAGTGTGAAATGGTTGTGCAGTCTCTCTCAAAACACAGTATCTACGCCGAGTACCCTGATTGGAGTAAGCGTGCAAGCCTGGAGGAAAGCACAGGTGAAGGCAGGTTTGTCTTTAGATCTGTAACCAATGGCTTCGTATAAATTTCTTTTTTTTTTTTTTTTCAGAGTTGAGAGTTTCTTACAATATGTTTTGATCATGTTCATTCTTCTTCCTTCAGCTCTCCCCAGATCTACTCCTCTTTCTTACCTACCCATAAATTGATTTTTTTTTAATCCTGCATGTTTTTCTTTGAAGAGCGATAATGACACCCCTACATAGATCTTACTAAGAGCAGATAAACTAGCTGGGAGGTGGTGGCGCACACCTTTAATCCTAGCCCTTGAGAGGCAGAGGCAGGTGGATCTGTGAGTTTGAGGCCAGCCCAGTCTACAGAGCGAGTTTCTAGGGCTACTTAGAAAATCCCTGTCTCAACAAACAAACAAACAAACAAACAAACAAACAAAAAACAAAACGGCAACAACAAAAGGGCAGATAAGCTGTCGGCATAGCACCTGGTGTGTGGAAGGCACTCCATACACCTAAGTTCCTTCTGTTCGTGTTCTGGATGTGGTGAAGGACAATGTACATTTTAAAGTGGAATAATACGTTAAGAATCCTTTCTAAACAGGACTTGTGATGCTGTCTGCTCTTACTGATTTTATGGAAAGATTTTGATGTTACAGTTTTTAGCATGTGAGAAGAACTTTGAAGTGTCTGATGTAGTAAAAGAAGGCTGGGGAGATGACTGAGCAGGTCAAGCGCTTGGCATGCAAACGTGAACACCAGTTTGCATCCCCAGAACTCGTGTCAGAGCTTCCCGGGTGTGGCAGTCTGCCTGTAATTCCAGTGCATGGATGCAGAAACAAGAACCCCCCTGACCTAGCTGGCTAGCTAGGTGAGCCAAAATGGTGTACTCCAGATTCATCAGGAGACCACACCATACGTACACGCACACCATACAGACAAACACACAAAGAGAGTTTGATTTAGAGCAGAATGCTGCAAATGCTAATTAATTCCAATCACACACTGTCTATATCTTTCAGTAACTACTTTCTGTAGTACCTCTGGACATTTATGTTTACTATTTCATAAGTAAATATAGCACTTAGGGATAGTCTGAATTGTACTCTGGAGTTTAGGAAGTATCAGATAATCAGTTCTTAGCTCACTTTTTAAAAAGTTCTTTAAACAGTAGCAGGACAAATTATTTCTTTCTGTCTTCCAATAGCAAAAGAGATAAATAGTAAATCTACAATAACTTTAGGCCACAGTGTTAATGATCATTGAGCTGTCAGAACTCATATTGTTCGTTTCCTGTTGATAATGGAAATATATAGTATATATGTTTTTATATATATATTTGTTGGGGGAGAGGTGACAGTGCTGGAGATGTGCTAAGCATTTCCAGCACTAATACCACTGTGTAAAACCATTTTTACATTTTAGGTTAGGGACCCAAGAGCTAGTCTTAGTAATTTATTCTTTTTTTTTTTTTTTTTTTTTTTCGAGACAGGGTTTCTCTGTGTAGCTTTGCGCCTTTTCTGGAACTCACTTGGTAGCCCAGGCTGGCCTCGAACTCACAGAGATCCGCCTGGCTCTGCCTCCCGAGTGCTGGGATTAAAGGCATGCGCCACCACCTCCCGGCCCAGTAATTTATTCTTAAAAAATTAATTTCTATTAGCTAATAAGATATTCAGAGATGATATGTTTTGTACATAATCAAATTCTTGAGTGTCATTTCTACTTTTGTTTTCAGAATTCCAGTGGCATAAATCAATGACATATGAAAATACTTTCATATAAATTTTTTCTGTAACTGATTCATTTAGCTGGTTTACATATTAGAATTTGAAGAGTGTTTTAGAGGTTTCTCCTTTTGTAGGTAGCATCTGAGAGTTAAGGAAATTATTTACATTATATACACTATAGGGCAGAGTTCAAAAGCCCATGATCTCAAGTGTCTGTTACTTTTATTATCTGTATTATTATTTTGGCACTGAAAGTATGATGGACAGTCTGATAATTTTGGGGTGGGTTCTAACCCTGTCTCTGTTAGTGAGTAATCTCAAGATTCCTTTGAAATCTTTTATAAGCTCTGTATTTATGATTCTTTGATTACTAGTACCATTATGTTACATAGTAAATGTTTGCCTTATTTTTCTATAGGTTGGTTAAGCTAATTCATCTTGACCTTTTTAGGTTGATTATTCCAGACCTTCAGCAAAACACAGGAAAGTAGCTACCTCATTTCGTGATACTTCTCTAAAAGACATTCTAGTGTTAGCATGTTCACTCCTGAAACAGGTAAGTCAGTTGGTAACACAGCTTCCTAGATAGAGTACTATGGGAATCTTAATTTCGAATTAAATGCTTTGTGTAACTGGAGTTTTCCTGTGTCCACCCGGCTCCTGCAGCTGCTCAGACCCAAGTAAACACACAGAGACTTATATTACTTATAAACTGTATGACCGTGGCAGGCTTCTTGCTATCTAGTTCTTACATCTTAAATTAACCCAGTTTTATAAATCTGTACCTTGCCACATGGCTCGTAGCTTACTGATATCCTTATATCTTGCTTCTCATGGCAGCTGCGGCTGGCAGTGTCTCCTGACTCAGCCTTCCACTTCCCAACATTCTCCTCTCTGCTTATCTCATCTATATTATACTTCCTGCCTGGCTACTGGCCAATCAGCATTTTATTTGTCAATCAATCAGAGCAACACATTCACAGCATACAGAAAGACATCCCCAGAAGCTTTGAATGAATTTTAAGTGGACTATTTCCTTCTGAGTTTGCCTTTAAAAGACTTGTTGTGGTCAGTCTTAAATATAGTAAGTCTATATAAATTTTATTACCCGGGCATGGAAGGTGAAATCCATAGAGAATTCAATTTTTGTGTTTAAGCAATAGTACTTTTTAAACCTTCCTACTATAGATTTTTAATTGGACAGGCTCATTGAGTTTTAATAATTTCTTTCTTTTCTTTTCTTTTTTCTTTTTTTTTTTTTCTTTTTTTGTTTTTTTTCAAGACAGGGTTTCTCTGTGTAGTTTTGGTTCCTGTCCTGGATCTCGCTCTGTAGACCAGGCTGGCCTTGAACTCACAGAGATCCTCCTGGCTTTGCTTCCCAAGTGCTGGGATTAAAGGCTTGTGCCACCACCACCTGGCAGTTTTGATTTATCTGCCTGCCCATGTTTTGATGGAGATATAATTTTCCATGTTTTCATCATTTTCCCAGAATTAATTTAATAGTTCCTTTGGGAAATAGGAATTTCCTACTTGTTTCTTAGTGCACAGTGGAGCATGCATAACTTTTATAATTATATTAGGCTCTGTTGTATAATGAAGGATTCCATCATACTACTCAAGCTTGTTTATTTATGTTGTAAAGCATTTTCCAGAACACCTCATTACGCTCTGCTTCCCGTTCAGTTCTCTGTTATAGGCTGATGTTCTTTATAAATATTGAGGACCAGGAATGTTTCAGATTTTGGAGTGTTTTGAATTTTAGGATATTTGTATAGACTTTACCATTTAAAAATTTTCACAATCTGAAATTTGAAATTCACCAAAATTCAAACCTTCAGTGCTCAAGAAGTTTTAGATTTTCAGGTTATTTCAGATTTTAATTTTTGGATTAGAAATGTTGACTTGCATTGATAATCACTGTAGTGGGTCTGATTTAATGGCTATTTTTAAAATATTCTTGTGGTGTGGAAAAGTATCATTTATAAAAGTAAATAAAATAGTATAATTAATGATCTTGAACTCATCAACTACCTTAGTAATGACTAATGGTTAATCTTGTTTCATATATATTCTATTCGCCCTATCTGATTTCTCTTTGTATTATTCTTGGAGAAGTCTAGACTGCTCTACAAATACTTTATAAGGACCAGGATGTACTTTTCAAAAGGCTGTATGAGAATGGACCTTACAAAAGACATCAGGATTGGACTCCAGAAGCTGGTGTCCTATACCCAACTAGGACACATCCTATACCTAACATTCACATCGCCTTTGTTAGTTGAGTGCCTCTCTTTTACATAAGAAGTTATCCTAGATTTTCTTAAAGAAAATTAAGTCTCAGCACTGTTTAAGCTAGTGAATTCTATGCTTTCTTCATACAGTTGTGCTATATAAAGTATTTGTTTTAAAACCTCATTAAATTTTTTTTCTTTTGAGACAGGGAATTACTATGTAGCCCTGGCTCTCACTTGAACTCACCGTGTGCACCAGGCTAGCCTTGAACTCAACAGAATCCTGCCTGCCTCTGCCTGTACATACTGGGATTAAAAGTGTGTGCCACTATACCTGGCCTATGTTTCCTCTTAGAACTTTAGAAGGCGATCTGCAATATGTAGTTAAGTATATTTCTTTTCTCATTTTACAAGGTGAAATTTGAATGTAGTTTACTATTGTAGAAATTTGTGGACAAAGATTTTTCCTATTTTTTTAAACTAATTTTCATTTCACATTGTAAATTTATGAAGTTGAAATTTACTTAGTCATAATGTTTTATTTCTAATTTTGAAGGTGTTGGCCAAACCTTTAAATCTTCAGGATCAAGATCAACAAAATCTGGTGATGCAAGTCTTAAAACTGGTCCTCAGCTGCCTGAGTTTTGATTTCATTGGAAGTTCAGCCGACGAATCTGCAGATGATCTTTGCTCAGTGCAGATTCCAACAACCTGGAGAACAAGTAAGAAAAGAGAAGTGTGTAACATGAGAGATGCTCAGAATACATGGTGCAGAATTAAGCAGCACAGTTGACCTGATCATATATTGTTAGCTCTGTGCTTGTGAAGTTGCCTAATAGCTACATGGGAGGATTGTAATTCAGAATAACTGCTAAAACTCAATATTGAAATGCTTTGTCTAGTTCATAACTGCTGTATTTTGATTTAAACAGTGGAAAATAGACTTGTGGGGAAATGTTAAGATTTTTTGTTTGGAAACTTCCACGTTAGTAGTGAGGAAGGATCTAACAGTTATCCAGAGGTATTTTTCAGAATGAAAGGTGAATAAATCAGAGTAGGTGACTGAGCAGAGCAGAGTTGTGACAGGTGCAATGCCTGGAACAAATCAAGGTCTCCCTCACAGTGCAGACAGTATCATTAGGGTTCCTCAAGGCAGAGGCTGGGAGGCTGGAGAGCCTTTGTGAAGGAAGCTTTATTTCTAGTTGGATCCTTCCCACCTGTGCAGCAGGGAGACTGACCGCCTTTGCCTCTGGAGTTGAACCTCTCCTTCCCTTAGCTATTTTGCTTGAAAAGTTAAATTAGAACATCTTCAGATTTGGGGTATCAGATAGAGGATCAACATAAAAAGTTTTTTTTTTAAAATGACTTCCAATTTAGGAATCAAAGATTAATAAACAAGAGATTTAACATTCCACATCTTGGTTTCAGTGATGAATTCATAAACTAGCACGTGTAATAAAAATGCACAGACTAAAAATACGTATGCACACCTGAGTGCACATAAAACTGGACTCAATATGATTGGGAGGTTGTGTTGGGCTCCTTGGCTATGGTGTTGTAGTGTCAGTTTTTACAAGAGTTCACCAGTATGGGAAAGCAGGTAAAATATGGCATAGGTCTGTATTACATGTGTGAATCTATGAGTCAGTATCTTAGAAAGTTTAACTTTTTAAAAAGTTGGAGAACTAATATACAAGGTGAAGAATAGAAATAAACTTTAAGAGGGTGTGATTAACATCTTTAGAGATATAAAAAAGGTAAAACATTCCTAAGACAAGAATGAACATTTGCCACATAATTTAAAAATTTAATAAACAACTAAAGAGAAAGTTAATGAAATTTACTAAGTCAAATAAAAAAGCAAGATGTTTTGATAGGAGAAAAAAATGTCTGTAAGGAAATGAGAAGGTGAAACCAGGAGGTTGGGATTTGACTATTGGAAGTTCTAGAAAGAGAGAATGGGGAAAAACAGAAGGAAATTTGAAAACCTAGAAATGTTTTCAGCATTAAAGGACAAGTTTATGAATTGAAAGTTGTACCAAGTATCCAGAATAATGAGTGAAAAGATAGGCACTAGGCTTCATATTCATGATGTCCTAGAAAAAAGGCTTGTTGTGCATGAGAAAGAAAATTAAGTCACCGCTGGCCGGTGGTGGTGCACACCTTTAATCCTGACACTCAGTAGGCAGAGGCAGGCAGATGTCTGAGGCCAGCTTAGTTTATAAAGCAAGTTCCAGGACAGCCAGGGCCACACAGAGAAACCTGTCTTGAAAAGTCAAGAATAAATTAAAGGGAAAAAAAGCCCAGCTGCAGCAAGTGGCCATACCATATATAGAGAGAGGTCTTGACATTCTTACTTGTGTGGTGTTTTAATCCAGGTATTGGTGTTAGAAAAATCATTTTTTTCCCCCAGTTTTCCTGGAACCAGAAACATTGGAACTTTTCTTCAATTTGTATCACTCGCTTCCACCACTACTGTCTCAGTTAGTAAGTACAAGTCATTCCTTATTTCTTAAAGATTAAAATACTCACGATAGTTTGTTGTTGTTTTGTACTACTGGGGAATTGAACCTATGACACCACATGTAAGCAGGCTGCATGTCTACATTCTGTTTTGTTTTTTGAACAGGGTCATCCCGTGTAGCCCATGCTGCCTTCAAACTTGTCTTCTATCCTCAGCCTCCTCAATGCCAATCCCAGCCTTGTACCTGTGATTCTTTTCTGATCTGAAGTGTTAGGGTAATGTATATTCACTTCAACAATTTTTATGCTCTTAATTGAGTTATGTTTCTCCAGTAGTTCTTTCATTTCTGAATGTATGTTATATTCATTGGAATTTGTTAACTGTGGTGGTATTTTGTTCCCCAAAATATTGTGCACCTGTGGGGCGTTTACCCAACCACCCCCACAGTTCCCCAGAGTTTTCTTGAGTGCGAGCAGCAGGAAATATTAGATAGAAGGATTTATTGCGGAGAATATCGCGGAGATAAACAGATAGAAAATAAAGGATAGCCTCGAGAGGGCCTGGAACCTATTCCAACGGGCCCCGACTGTCTCTGCCCCAGGGTTTTTATAAAGACACCAAGGGGTGGAGCAAAAGACCTCCTCCCCCAGCACAGGCAAGTGCAGACAATCTCAGACACCTGCACTCAGGCCCGTGGTCTAATCATCCTCTATGTGGACCTGCTGGGTAAAGCCACAAGGAACCCGAGAACGGGCTCCCACAGGTCCCCCTTTCTTAATATATAAAAAAAATAACTATAATGGCTTACAGCAATCTCCATAGCTGTTACACCTCCCAGTATGGGAGTAGAGGATGATATAGATGGCATTTCTCTTTTGAATTAGGTCCAAGGTGACTACAGCAGTCTTAGCTGCCTCAAGCCCTTTCTAAGCCAAAAACTCTTAAGGCAACTACAAACTTAAAGAATCCCTTAGCTTCATCATTACCATTAACAGGTTAACATAAACATTGCTATACATAGCCACAATTCTCTCAGTCTTACAACTCAAAGCAAACTCTTAACAGAACCATTTGAATTAGCATATATGGTGCTATATATAGTTAACAATTTTCTCCGTCTTACAACTTTAACTCAATCATTTGAATTTTCTTGTTAACAGAACATAGGAAAAACTTCGATGTATTCACATCAAACTTAAATATTTCCTTAACTCCACAAAACCAGGGTGCATTGATATCAATAGGGTTCTGCAAACATAATTCAATCTCATAACTCCTCCTTCTCTTTATAATTTTTTAAACAAAATCTCAAACCTAGTTAGAGGAACCCAAACTTATACAATTCCTATAAACCCATATTGAAAAGCAATCTTCTCAGTCTAACCATGAACACTTTGAAAACTTTTAGCAAAACATCCAAAAGCAGTTTCTTAATAAAACTCTTTACACTTTAGAAGTAGTCTCTTAATATACCCCATTTGCATTTCTTACTAACAAAAACATGACATTAATTCACTCAAACAACATTTGAAATTAGACTAAGGAATATTAACTCTCCCCCTTTTCTTTATAATTTAAGCAAAATCTCAAGCTTAGTTAGAAAACCCAAACTTCTGTTTAAACAGTTCTGTTTGTAACACAAACCAGTTCCATAGTAATTCCATTTTACATAAACAGTTCCACAAAACAATTCATGAATCACCAGTTAATAAAGCATATATGCATACACAAAACTGCACCTTGATTCTAGGTAGAAATAATAAATTTCTTCATTTAAACAGTTCCATTTTTAACACAAAACCAGTCCCAGAAAACAGTTTCTGGGTCATTACTGTAAGTAAACTCAAAATTGTCCCATTGCAATGAAATCTATTGTTCAGTTCATTAAGTCCTAGAATTCAAATGATAAATTCTGGTACTAGCCTTCCAAATATGAAGAAATCCAGAACCAAAATCTTTCTGTAGTTTTACCTCATTTTAAGTTCAAAAAGTTCAAACAAGAAATAAATTCTGGTATTAGGCTTTTACTTCAAAATATGAAGAGACGTTTTTCAACCAAGACTTTTTGCAGTTAACAATTTTTGTTCAAACAAGCGTCTCTGAACTTATTCTTTTTTAAGTACAGTAGTATTCTGAACCGCACCGTTTTTGATGTTAGCTCAGGTTTTTCTGTGTTGCGAAGATTTTCCACGGATCTCAGCTGCAGATGCCTTGTTGTGCTGGTTCTGGCGTCCGCCATTCTTAGCTTCTTAGCAGCTTTTGGAGCTTTTGAAAAACCGCTCAGACTGCCTGCTTTGCAGTCTACTAGGACACTAACTTCTATATCTCAGGTTTTTTCATCATATACATTAAGCATAGACTCACACTTAACATTTACACTTTTTTACAAACTCACATATAACCTTTCGCCTTGCAAAGCATTTAGACTCACATACAACATTTACACGTTTTTACAAATTCATATAACATTAACATCTTATTTATACTCCTTAAGGAAACTATAGAACTACTTTAGCAAATATATTTCTTATTACTTCTTATTTCTTATGTTCTTATTTAAACTTACATTTACAACTAGCATCTTTACTTATTACAAGCTTATTACTACATGTCTTAAGACTACCTTAGATATTTCTTGCAAGCTTATATTCTTAAAGGAACTCTATAGATCTATTTTACAAACTTATACAGGGCTACCATTAGCATATATTTAACTTAGCAAACACCTAAAGATTTCTTAACAGATCTAACAAGATAATTTTTACAAACTCACATATCTTATTTTCATCTTTTTCTATTTCTTACTCTTAATTATTAGTACTATCTCTATTAGACAGATTCTCTTAACTAGACAGGAAGTACATACATCATTTCCAAAGTTTAGAGTTTATAGTCAGCTTTGTTATAAAGCACTGGGATTTAGTGAGTGTTGTTATAGAATTGTGATAGTTGTTGCTAGGGGACTGTAACCTTCCCAGGATGATGCCACACTCCAAAGTTGCCAGTTCTCTCAGCCGTTCCGGAACCGGCAGAGATGCACTGTCAGCAGTAGACGGTTTTTAACTAGAGGCTGTCCCTTCACCCAAATTCATAATAGCTCCCCCTATGTACTTCAATTCAGACAAACGTTTCTATTACAGCAGTACTTTTGGTTTGTTTTACTGAAAAACTTCACTTCACACTGAGGGTGAAATTACCGTATTTAGCTGCTGTAAGGTCTTTGCCAAATACCGCACAGCTATTAGGTGATATAAAGTATTTTTCCAAAGGAGCTAGTAAAGGCAAAAGCAGCACAGCTCCGAACTCTATTTCCTCACTGTTTGCACTAACCAGTGACAAAACCTCAGAAATATTAATCAAGCCACTTTCATTCTGGTTCCTCTATAGGAACATCATTGGAGCTGACCTTCCTTAGTTCCACGCTCCTTACCAAATGCTCCGGTAACCACCGAGCTTCATTCTCCTCTTGTGAAAAAACACAAACATGTCCTCAACCCCATATTAACACAGGATCGGGACCCTTCCATAATCCCGAGCAGGGATCTTTCCATTTCGCATTACCCTCAGCTAAAGGACCAGGAAGATTGGCGTGAGCTCTAATATGGCCCACAAAGCATGGCAGCTTTCTTTTGTGGAATAGCGTCTTGGATTTGTTGAAACATTTTGACTGGATTGTTAGTTCCAGTATTTTTACCAAAACTGTTACTATTCAAAAGAGTTAAGAACATAGATGTTCTTTCATGAAACATATCCTTCATTAGCTTACTCTGAGAAAAAGCATTTTCAGGATTTAGCATTTTCATTTTATTAGCTTTAACTACTGATGTTATTAGCAGCTGTGATATTTAGCATTGATTTCTTATAAGGAACTTTCAGGTGAAGCTTTTTTTTAAGACAGATTTTCTGAAGTTTGTTTCCCATCTATAAAGCAGTCATTTCTTTTTGAATGCCTGTTTCTTATCCCCTTAATTAGATTTGCAGAGGAATCACTCATTGCAGGCAGTTTGTTCAAAAGGTAAATAATTTTTAATTTCACATAAGTTTCTTCATATCTAAGACAACGTTCAGTGTATAAACTGCTTTCTTGCTTTTGTAAGGATTTTAAAGTGACTTGTTTGCTCTTATAGGTAGCTTTTTGGTCATCCAACTACCGTAAAAATTTTGCACAGCTATTAGGGTAAATAAGGCATTTTGCCAACGGAGCCCCAAACCGCGAAGCGCGTAGCTCCGTATCCTTTCAATTTTTCATTGGAACTGATACTTAAACTCTTAGACGACTTTCCTCCTTATTCTTTTAAAAGCTGTATTTTAAGTTTACCATGAACGTATTTTCAAGCTGACAAAAGTGTTTCAGGGCAATGTCGCCATCTTTAGCGGAAAAACTACCTTTCCCAGAATGCATTTCCCTTATATCAGTCCATAATAGTATCAGTCCCTTAAATCAGTCCTTTATATCATTTCCCTTATATCAGTCATTTCCCATAGTTCTTTTTGGGTCTGAGAGTCAACTTTTAAGTTCTTTTTTACCAGACTTGCTTACAAATTCTTGCCCGGGAGGTTTGAACAAAGTTTTTTGCTTTTGCAACGGGAGATTTGAACAGGCATTTTACATTTTCAATTATGGGACATTGGGAGGTTTCTGGTCTCTCCTCAGCTGGCTTTAACAGGTGTCTCTCCTTTAATTGACACTGGCCCCCAAATCAGAACTGCACCTGCCTCATTAGCGCGCATTGAGGTGGGCAATTTCTGATAGCAACTTTCCTCGGGGCTTGTGTTTGTCTTAGCCAGTCAGTGAAAAACATTCACAACAGAGTTTTTTCATAGCTCTTTCAGAGAGATTTTCTCCCACTGATCTATTATTTTGCTTGTTCCTCCCTTCCCCAGATGCAGAGCTTCAAGTATTTGCAGCTCTGTTTCTCTGCTAGCTGCCTTTGGAGGTAGGGGCCTTTTTTCTCCCCCGGAATCTGCCTCAAATTCTAGCAGCTTTTCACAGGTCATGTATTTTCTGGGGAGGAATATGTCCCTTCTGTTTCTTCGGAGTCTTTTTCCCAGAGAGTTCCCAGTTTGGTCTCAGTTTATCCCCTCGACACTACAGTGGCGGCTTTCCCTGCTACTGAAGGTAGGGGCTTTTTGTCCGTTTCTGTTTTCGGGGTCTGTGTGGTTTGCGTACAGACTGAAAATCTAACAAGGGAGGTTTTTGCCATTTCTAAACTCCCATTAGGACAGGTGTTTTGCCTCATCAGGCCTTCACCTGGCCTAGTCCCCCAGTGGGTTGCATTTGCTTGTCTGGGTGCTCAAGGACAGAGCTTATGCCAGAGGCAATCACCCCTCAGGGCTACACTCCCTCATCTCATGGGAGTCAGTTGAAACAAAGCTTTTCTCTAAGAGATGCTTTCTGACAGAAAAAAAAGCTTTACTCCTGGATAGTTCTGTTCTGCCCTGGCTGGGCTCTTTCCCCAGACAGCGTTCTGACTCAGCAGCACAACTGCTTCAGACACAGTTCAGCTTTACTGTTTTCCCAGAAAGGTCCTTACTGATAGGAAAGCTTTTTTCTCAGATTTTTTTCAGCTGTGGACCTATCAACCCGGGGCTTGTAGGAAAGTGGATAACTGTGCTGTTCCCACTGGCTTTATCTTTGGTTGTTCATTAGCAACCTTCCCCCGGGTCCTGCACCTTCCTGCCTCAGCTCTGTTTACCACTGCAGGAACCCTAATATCCCAGAAATGCATTCCAACTCAGAGACGCTGGCCAGTCGCCTCTGGGTTTTTGGTCAGAAGCTAGGATACAATGCTTCAGGGGAATCTTTGTGTTAGGAAGATTAGGAGCATCTTTTCGTTCTGAAACGCTCACTCAGAAACAAAACCCTTGATGCCTCAGCTCAGCTGTAACTGAAAAGCTTGGCTTTTTTGCTTTTCTCAGGTAAAGTTTCCGGCCCTTTTGGGCTCTCTGTAGCTCTTTACCCACACTCTCCCAAGCATTTCCCTCAGGGTACTCTGACCCACTGTCTTTTACTGGCTTGAAGAGACGGAGCTTAGAAGAGGTTTTTTTAGGAACTTGTCCCTGCCTCCTGCATTGCAGGGAGGAATTTTAAGGCTTGAAAAACAGAACTTAGAGGTTTTGCTGTCTTAAGAGGTTTGTTGTTTTTCCCTTAGAGCTAATCACAGATGGTCCCCATACTAATATCTTCAGGTGATTCTAATTTTTGCCCTTGAGAGAAAGTTAAAGGCTTTAGTTTTTAAGTTTAAGAGCTTTTGAGAAAGATGAAGGCTTTTTAGAGTTTTTTTCCCCCCCAAATTTTCCAAGAAAAGCTTTAAGAGAAAGGTTTTTTTTTCCCCAAGAGAAAGAGCAACTTTTCCCAAAACTTCCCAACTTTAAACTTTTTGGCTTTTTACATCCTCATTTTTGCCTCAGAGAGAAATCACTTTCTCCTGCCGCTTGGACTTAGCATTTCAGCTGTCCCCAGGTCAAAAGCTTCCACAGGAAACTTATTCTTCCCCATAAGCTCGAAGAAGAGCTTTTTTACTACCCAAATAGCCCAAAGAAAGATTTTTTTCCCCAGTTTGCGTTCATAGCCCCCAAAGTTAGAAAATTGAAGAGTTTTTCTGTCTAGTTGCCTTACTTATTTTTTCCTACACAATCTTACACTAAGTTTTTCCTACACTATATTACTACCCTATGCCTTATTTTTCACAGATAGAAATTGAGAAAGGGATAGAAGATAGAAAATTTTGACAGAAGAGAATTTCGCTGCAGCATCGGACATCCTTCCAGTCCGCTTTCCTTTTCTCTCGAGGATAAAACCCCTGCCTCTCAAAAATATATATATAAAAAATATATATTTTCCATAACACCGGCATGCCTCATCCACTGGCAGGGCTGAACTCAGCACTTTCGCCAAAAACTCTGTAATAAAACTATTATTTTCCTTTATCTTTAATCCCTATTACTTTGTCTTTAGTCCCTGTTCATTTGTCTTTAGTCCCCCCTTCTTTTTTAGTCCCCCTTTTTTCTTTAGTCCCTTTTTTCTTTTTTCTTTAGTCCCTGTTCATGGCGCCATTCTGTGGGGCGTTTACCCAACCACCCCCACAGTTCCCCAGAGTTTTCTTGAGTGCGAGCAGCAGGAAATATTAGATAGAAGGATTTATTGCGGAGAATATCGCGGAGATAAACAGATAGAAAATAAAGGATAGCCTCGAGAGGGCCTGGAACCTATTCCAACGGGCCCCGACTGTCTCTGCCCCAGGGTTTTTATAAAGACACCAAGGGGTGGAGCAAAAGACCTCCTCCCCCAGCACAGGCAAGTGCAGACAATCTCAGACACCTGCACTCAGGCCCGTGGTCTAATCATCCTCTATGTGGACCTGCTGGGTAAAGCCACAAGGAACCCGAGAACGGGCTCCCACATGCACCCTAATAAACTTATCTGGGGTCAGAGACAGAACAGCCACAATATCAAACATAGAAGTTAGGCAGTGGTAGCACACTCCTTTAATCCTAGCATCCCAGAGGCAGAAATCCATGTGTTCAAGGATACAGCCAAGCATGGTGACACACACCTTTAATCCCAAGAAGTGAGCCTTTAATTCCAGGGAGTGATGGCAGAAAGGAAAGATATATAAGGCATATATAAGGCGTGAAGACTAGGAACTAGAAGCATTTTGGCTGGTTAAGCATTCAGGCTTTCGAGCAGCAGTTCAGCTGAGATTCATTCTGGATGAGGGAGGACTCAGAGGCCTCCAGTCTGAGGAAACAGGGTCAGCTGAGGAACTGGCGAGGTGAGGTGGCTGTGGCCTGTTCTGTCTCTGTGCTCTTAACCACTGAGCCATCTCTCTCTCCTCTGTTCTGTCTCTCTGATCGTCTAGCGTTCACCCCAATAACTGGCTCCAGGTTTGATTTTTATTAATAAGAACTTTTAAGATTCCTGCTACAGTTAACAGTCCATTCTGCTTTGTGATTAAGCTCAGAACCAGTAACTCATCTTGTTCCTGCCACAGCCAAGACAGTCTTCCAACTTCTACCTGTATCTCACTCCCTAATCTGTACTCACCTCACTCAAGTCCAACACCACTAGGACCTTACTTTTAACCTTCTCTAACTCTTCTTCAACCTGATTGGCTACGTGTCTTAGGTTTGATGGGCAATCTCCATCAGAAGTCTCTGACAAAGAAACAAAGGTGATCCACTCACTTGATTTTGTGCTCATCACTCTTGCATGCTCAACTGTATTTTGAAATTCTCTTCATTACATAGAATTGTGAGACTATGAGCACCATCTTTGTTGAATCTTAACATCTAACAATGTTGGAAAAAATGTAAGTTTAATAAAAATAAGTTACTAGAAATTGGAGAATTGTGTCTGTGGAAAGTGTTCAAGATTTAAAGTGTATTTATTTAAATATCACGTAAAAGGAAGAATGTATTGCCAAGTGCTCTACTATTGAGCTCCATCTCTAACCTAACAAATCTGTTCTTGAATCTCTAGTTTAAGGTTTTAGTCTGAGTTTCATAGGGTGCTTATCTGCGGCTGTGCTTCATCCTTTTGTCTTTCAACCAGGAAAATTGCTTGCTAGGTTAACCTGAAAATCAGAAAACAGACCCAGAGTGGCTAATTGACTTTCTCCAGGGCAGCAGAAGAGATACTGGCATTGAGATTAAAGCTCAGGTTTTTTTTTTTTTCTCAAACTATGCACTGGTGGTTGCTCTTACGACACTGATGGTTCCCAGCGATGTACATCAGGGTTGCCTAAGGAGGGAAGGTTTGTTTGATAACAATAGAGCAGTGGGAAACTAGACCATGGCCCAAACAGAAAGATTCAATGTTTGTGCTTATTCTCACCCTTATCACGAGAGCCAGGCATTTTGCATGAACTCTCCTATTAGAAATATTTTAATATTGGCAGCTAATGGTAATTTTTTTAAGTGGACAAGAAAATATGTGAACCCAGATAAAACATGCAGAGACCAGTTTGTCCTTTAAGTTAATATGAGGACAGACTGCAGTAAGTGCTGTTGGATTTAGGAACCTAAGTAATAAAATGGCCTGGAAACTTAGGAAGATAACTAGGCCACAGATAACTCCTTCGGAACTTTGAGAAGTTACTAACTCTTCTAGCAACATTTTTCAACCCTGTAAGATACTCATGAATGGTGAAGGATATAATTCATAACCAAATAAATTTGTTATATGCCTGTTAAGGATTTTTTCTCCTTTACAGGATCCATAATATATAATTTATAATACTCTGTAACTTAATTTTACTTCAAGGTCATTTGTTGCTGATACAACACCTAGTTCATTGGTTCACAGACAGAATGGGTATCTTAAGCAGTTGGGAACCTTCTGAATGTATCCAAGTGTAGTGCCTGTTTTGGCAGATTTGGCATATAAAAAATACAAGAGAGGATATAGATTATATGTCTCACAAAATCAGAATGAGGAATCCAGGTATCCAGCAAGAGGAAGAAGGGGGATACACATAAGAACACTGGTATATTGACATCTCCCTCCATGAGAATGACATAATGAAACCAACCCTCCTTTTTCTCCTTAAAATTTCTTTTGTGTCTATGTGGAGTGCATGTTTGTGTGCACATATGTGTGTGTCTGTGCAACCATGGTCCAGCATGTGGAAGCCAGAAGAGGATGTTAATTGTCTTTCTCCATAGCTATTAATCTTAGTCCCTTGGGGCAGGATCCTGAACCTGAAACTCTCCTCTTTTGGCTAGAATGGCTGGCCAGCAAGATGCTGGGGTCTGTCTGTCTTCTAACACTGATGTTAAGGCATGTGTGGCTATGTCCAGCTTCGTAGTCAGGTGTTCATGAAAGTGCCGTACCCACAGAGCCATCTCCCCAGCTCATGAGGCCCCTTCCTTTGTAAAATTCAAATAAAAAACGAAACCAAAAATGTCGGTTTTAAAGTCAGAGGAAAATGCAGTCTCCAAGCAGAGGAGACTGAGGAGAGATTTTAGAAATAACTGGAGGAATACCTACAAGTGCTATTTTAGTATGCAGCAGAGGCTTGTGAGTGGTGTTAGTGGATCTAGCTACATTTAAAAGTTGAAATGAAAAAAAGAATATTTCTTGTTTTTTAGGCACTTTCATGCTTAGTTCAGTTTGCTTCTACAAGAAGATCCTTATTTAGCAGTCCTGAACGTGCCAAGTACCTTGGTAACTTAATTAAAGGAGTGAAAAGGATACTTGAAAACCCCCAGGTATTTATGAAGTAATTTAATTAATATTTAGCATGTAGAAATTGTATTTTTGCTCATTGGTACATAATAAATTTTTTAATTTAATTTATTGTGTTTCTGGAAGAAAATAGTATTGTATTCATCTTTCAGAGGTCTCATTTGCTATTGTTTTTAAAAAATAGAATACATTCAATGTAGACTTGGTGTCCTCCCCGCCTCCCCTCTCTCCCCTCTCCCCTCCTCCATCCCCCCTCCATCTCCCCCTTCTCTCTCTCTCTCTCTCTCTCTCTCTCTCTCTCTCTCTCTCTCTCTCTCTCTCTCGTTTGAAGTGAATTGAATAAGGGTCATGTATTGTTATCATTGTACTTTATTTTTTTGCTTGTACTAGTTAAACTGCTAAAGTGATTGAGGATTATGTCTGCTTTTTGAAGTAGGAGACAACTTAAATTTAATTGTTAATATTGAAGTGAGTTGCCTTCAATTATGAAATAGTGTCTTTTGCCCTCTTGTGGACACTCAGTTTGTAGCTTTAGAAATAGATTGCATTAGCTCTAGAGCTTTGGTGTCAGCACACACTTGCAGAGATGTTTGTGAGGGGTTTGGAGTGTCTAACAAGTAATTATATTACTTTTAATTTGGTTTTTCTGGCTTAAAGCATTTGTAATTAAACCATAGACAGTAAAAGCATTAAGTGGTAGCTAACAGAGCTTTATCTATGCTTCTCGGTTACTGGCAATTTGGGGAGCATCAGATATCTTTGTATAGAAATAAGTATTATCATTTTTATAGAGGCATTTGTTTTTTGTTTTTTGTTTTCCAGTTATTGAAGAGATTTTTTTTTTTTTTTTCCTTTTCGAGACAGGGTTTCTCCGTGTAGCTTTGCGCCTTTCCTGGAACTCACTTGGTAGCCCAGGCTGGCCTCGAACTCACAGAGATCCACCTGGCTCTGCCTCCCGAGTGCTGGGATTAAAGGTGTGCGCCACCACCACCCGGCCAAGAGATTTTGTTTGTTTGTTTGTTTTTGTTTTTTTGAGACAGAGTTTCTCTTTGTAGCCCTGGCTGTCCTGGATTTCACTCTGTAGACCAGGCTGGCCTCAAACTCACAGAGACCTGCCTGCCTCTGCTTCTTGAGTGCTGGGATCAAAGGGCTGCACCACCAAGCCCTGTGAGATTTTTTTTTTAATTTTAAGTTTTTACAACATTTTTTATTTAACAGTTTCATTTGTGTATATAACATATCTTGATCATGTGCAAACCAAGCACCCGTGCCCATGTCTTCTACACCCCAGACTTCCCAGGTGGAATAGCTATAATAGATACAGTTGTTTCTATCTTTTCAATGTTAGTTCATGTCTCGTATTTATTCTTTTTGTGATAGATGGGATTTTACTTTAAAATCATAAGTTATCTGTGCAACTTACTGTCATGAGCTGTATTATGGGAGATAGTTGGCCAATGTCGACTATCTCTCCTAAGCTAATTTCCTTCTCACGGTGATATGTCACTGTAAAAGTCAATCTGGAGTTTTGGTATACAATGGTATATTTAATACACAGTGTGTAGTAAAAGACCTTGTTGTAAGATGTATTTTTGGAATTTGTCCTAGATAATAGATACTATTTTTCTTTCCTAGAATTCCCATTAGTAAAAGTCCTTAGATTTTTTTTAAGTATTAGTATTCAAGCAATTCATTTTTAAATTTGATTATATTCCAGCTACACTGCAAAATGTTTAAATATAGAGGTTACATTTGTCCTGTAGTCAAGCCACTCACAGTTGCCTGGAAAGGCCTTTTTTGGTCTATTCCTTTAACTTTCCTTCGGAAAGTCCCCTGCATGCCATGGAGGGGTTTTGTTAAACTTGGTTCCCTTTGCGGTAATTTGAATGCCTTATCATTTAGAGTCAGGAAGTTAACTTGGAGCCATAGAATCTATAGATATGGAATAAGTGTTGAATTCAAGAATTGTCTGTGATTTGTGCACTTACATAGTACACACACAAACACTCTACATCATCTAGGTTTTTCGTGTTGTAAGTTCCCAAACTTTAGTCATCTTGGTGTGGTGCTGCTTCTACAAAGTCTTCTTTAGATTCCTTACCGTTATTGGACAGCGACACTGCACTTAGCAGGCCTCACTCGTTTTCTGATAGTGTTATCTACCCACCTGCCACAAAGTCAGTACCTGTGAAAACCAGGGGAATTAATACAAATACTTGGGGAAAATACAGTTTCTTTAAGGACCTTTCTTTTGTATCTTCATTTAGGGATTGTCTGATCCTGGTAATTATCATGAATTTTGTCGATTTTTGGCTCGTTTAAAGACAAACTATCAGCTGGGAGAATTAGTTTTGGTGAAGGAGTATGCTGAAGTTATCGGATTGATTGCTAATTTTACTATTACTAGCCTACAGGTAAGTACAAAGGTGTAATTGAGCTTAAACTATAATTTTAAACCAATTTTCTTGGTAAAGGTTTGGTAGAGGTGGTTTCTTTTTAAATACTTGAGTACTTAAGAATTATTCTTTACAAAGTTTTTAGGTAAAATAGTCATTGCAACACATAAAATAATAAAAATTGGTATCCTGCTTAATGTCTAGTAATTGAAAAGTGATGAGAATCTGTAGTTAAATCTATGTAAAGAAACAAGAGATTATGGGAAAATTATAGATAGTAGTATGGGAAAATTTCTTTGTAAGTTGTTCCACTTGATTTCAGCTCTTGCAAAATATTTATGGAATAGATTCTAAGGAAATGTGGTAACATTTTAGTAGTCATTATTGTAAGTGGCATAGTGAGAGATATTAGTTTTTGAATACTTCTTGATTTATAAAATTTGTGTGGTCCTTAGTTATATAATCAGAATAAAAGTTAATTTTATCAGGGCTGGGAATGTAGCTCAGCTGATAGAATGCTTTCCTAACACTCACAAAGCTCCAGGTTCTAGCCCTAGCACCATGTCACCTGGGTATGGTAGTGTATGCCTGTAGTAGCAGCTCTCAGGGTGTGGAGACAGGAGAATCAGAAGTTAAAGTCCTTCTCGGGTACATAAGGAATTCAAGGCTAGCCTAGGTTACACCAGGCCCCTGTTCAAAACAAACCAAAAACCACAAACTAAAACAAGAACAACAAAAAGCCAGTTAATTTTATCTGTAGTAATTTTGCTCTATGACTTTGAGTCTAGAAAGCTATAATGTCATTTAAAATAACAATTTGCTGTGTTTCTTTGTAGCATTGGGAGTTTGCCCCCAACAGCGTTCATTACTTATTAACTCTGTGGCAGAGGATGGTAGCATCTGTTCCTTTTGTGAAGTCAGCTGAACCCCACTTGTTAGACACTTACGCACCTGAAATCACCAAAGCCTTTATCACTTCCCGATTGGAATCTGTTGCCATTGTTGTGAGGTATTAAAATATTAAATGTTTTATTTTTAATCTGTCTTGGAATTTTTAAAGATTGAAGTGAAAACTTCATTCCATTGTTGGTGTATAGTTTTATGAGTTCTGACAAACACGTACAGTTGTGTAACCACCACCGTACTCATCATGATAGTGAACATAGTACCATCACCCTGGAGATACTTTGGGTCCCTTTTTAGTTAGCACATGGCTCTGGCAATAACTAATTTGTTTTCCTATTATTTTTGCCATTTCTAGAATATCGTACAGGTGGAACCCCCAGTATTAGCTTTTGAAGTCTGGTGTCTTTCACTTGGCATTTGGAATCCCTCATATTGTATCAGGGGTTCCTTCCTTATTATTACAGAGTAGAGCCCATCTGTGAATGGGTCAGTACACCCATTGACTGATCATGGGTAGCTGGCTTGTTCACTTCTTTAGCAATGGGAATAAACTGCTGACATCATTCCTGTGCACAATTTCATATGAACATAAATTTCCATTTCCATTGTGTAAATACCTACACAAGAGGGTTTCCTGGTGGCACGGTAAGTATATATTTTCTTTATAAAAAGCTGCCAAACCATTTTCCAAAGTGGCTGTAACATTTGTACTTGCTCTGCACTTGATTGCTGACTGTTGATGATTTTTTTTAGTTTTATGGTAAATCTAGTAGGTGTGTAGCAGTAACTCATTGTGGTTTTAATTTGTATTTTGTATTTATTCTTTGGCGAAATGTCTGTCAAATCTATTGCCATGGGGATGGAGAGATAGCTCAGTGGCTAAGAGCACTGGCTTCTTTTTTAGAGGGCTCTGGTTCAATTCCCAGCACAGGCAGCTCACAGCCACCTGTCTAAACTCCAGCCCTGAGAATCTGAAGTTCTCTTCAGGCATCCATGGCCACCAGGCACGCACATAGTGCACAGACATATACACAGGCAGAGCACCAATACCTATAAAATAAAATGAAAATGATTTTTAAAAATCAGTTGCCAGCCCCTTTTAAAAACTGGGTTATTTCTTTAGATTGGGATTTTAGAAGTGTGTATGTCTGTTCACAGTTCTTTTGTTAAAGTCCTAGAGACTGTTTTCCTCTCTCACTGCCCGTTACTTGCCTTTCTATTTTCTGAGTCTAGAAGATTGTACATTTTACATTCGCTGAGCTCCTGCTTATTATTTTGTTTTGTGTATCATCCTTAGTGCCCTGTCTAAGGCATTTTTAGCTCATTCCAAGTCAGAGCTTTTCTTTACTTTTTTATAGTTTTTAAGATTTTGCACACCTTTAATCCCAGTACTCAGGAGACAGAGGCAGATAGATCTCTGGATTCAAGGCCAGCCTGATCTACAGAGTGAGTTCCATGACAGCCAGGAATACACAGAGAAACACAAAAAACACCAAACCAAGCCACACCGAACAAAATTTACACTTAATATGTGTGATCCATTTGAAGTTAATTTTTGTTCTGAGTGTGGAAACACGTCTGTGCTCCCAGCACTTGGGATACTGAGATGGGAGAATCACAAGCTCTGTGTAATACATGGAAGGCCCCTTGGTTACAAAGGAAGACTGTCTCAGAAACAAAAACTGAACAAACAAAGAAGCCAGATTTTGTATATTATATTACATGTATATTATCTGTATATATGTATATTTGTTTATATTACATAAAGTTCAGGTTCTTCTTGTCTCCATTTTGCTTTGGAGGATCAGTTCCTTACCCCAGTGCCATTTGTGGATACAGACTATCCTTTGTAATTAAAGTTCATTCACATTGTTGTTAAAAATTAATCCACCACATGTTTATGTTTCCATTTTGAGATTCTGTTCTTACTAATCCACATAGATTTCCACCAGTGCCCTCTTTTAGTTACCATAGGTGAAATAAACTTTGAAATCAGGCAGTGTGAGCCTGATATTTCATTTCTCTCTTCATGTAAAACAGCATCAGTTTACCAGTCTCTTTATTTCATTTAAATATGATGATGATGATGATGATGATGATGATGATGATGTGTGGGAGAATATATGTCTAGCACCTGTGTGCAGGTCAGAGGACAGCTTCATGGAATTGTCTCTGTCCTCCATCTTTATATACATGGTTCTAGGAATCGAGGTCAGGTCCACAGACTTTGCAGTAAGCACTGTGCTGGCTGAGCTCTCTGTGAGTCTGGCCCGGTCTGTGACTTTCTACAAGAGCTTCCTGTTTGGATGGACTTGGATTGAATCCCATATTTGGGAGAGGGTCTGAGACTGCAGCCGTGTCCAAGCTTTGGGCAGCAGACATGGTGCATCTGCCCTTCTCTGTTTAGCTCTTTGGTTTCTCCTGTCAGTGCTTTGTAATTTCAGCTTTTAGATTTTGAGCATACTTAGTTAGATTTAGTTAGTACCTTTGCGTTATACTGTTATTTAGTTTTGAGAACAGTGTCTCATGGGCACCAAGCTAGCCTTAAATTCACATCTGAGGCTGGCTTTAAACTCCTGATCTTTCTGTCCTCAGTTCTTGAGGGCTTGAATTGTAGGCACGTGCCCTCTCCCCCAGCTTACCATGCTTTTTAAATCGTGGGACACTGTTGTTAAATATTCCAGTTTCGTTTCCTCTTTGCCATTGTAGAGCAGCACAGCTGGTTTTGTATTTTGAGCTTGCTTGTTACGATCTCGGTATTCACTTCATAGTTCTAGTAGTTTTGTGTGTGTGTGTGTGGGGGGGGGGTCTTTTGATCGTTTCTATGTGCATAATCATGTCAACTTCATATATGGGGTTTTATTTTTTACCTTCCAATCCATTTGTCTTTTATTTCTTGGCTCATCATAGCATTTTTACATTGCATAGTTTCAGTGCTGTGATTAAGATGTACCACATTGTAAGGGAATGTCTTCTGTGTTTCAGAGATAATTTAGATGACCCCCTGGATGACACTGCTACCGTGTTCCAGCAGCTGGAGCAGCTGTGCACAGTCAGCAGATGTGAATATGAAAAGACGTGTACTCTTCTTGTACAGCTGTTTGACCAAAATGCGCAGAATTATCAAAAGCTCCTGCATTCAGCTTCTGGGCTAGCTGTTGATATGGCAATTCAAGAAGGTCAGTTTGTGTCACACAGTTGTGAGCAGTGTGCCATAGTGAGTAGAGCCATCAGTCACTGTCAGAACCTTGCTTTGAGCCAGGTGTGATGGCACACCTCTTTAATCCCAGTGCTAGGTTAGGGAGGCAGAGGCAGGAGGATCTCTGAGTTCAAGGCCAGTTTGTCCTGCTGTAACCGAATTCTGTAAGTTTCTCCCAATGTCCTCAGTAAACAAACCACTGATCTTACTAAGCTGTTGGGTATTTTGGTGACTTGACTGTTGATCTTCAGTATTTTTCTGAGACACAGAGGAAACAACTCCACATGGACTCTGTGGAGCAGCTGTTAATGATCCTCAAGCAGACAATGTGATGTCATTGTCTTTACTAGTCTTTACTAGTCTTCTTTTCTATAGTAAATTGCAGACATAGCCAAAGTCAGCCAGTAAAAGACACCTCATCAGATTTTACTTTTATTTTTATATCAGTCTTCACTATGCTTTTTCTTTTTATTTCTCACTTTCTTTATTATTGTCTTTAACCTTACTGAACAGGGTATACTTATTTCTTTATATCCCATTAAATACTTTCAGATAGATAGCAGGGAATAATTTTTTTTTTCAAATTTTTAAAATGCAATAGAAGGATGAAAGAATTCATAGTTTTTGTTATTTGTTAGGTTAGTATACAAAGTAATGGGTTTCATTGGCATAGCCACCTGTTTGTGTTACTATACTTTGTTCCTATTCATTCCCTTTCCTCTCTTCCCCCACATACCCTCTGCTCCCATCCTTCCTCAAGAGAATCACTCCTGTTTCTATGTCTCATACATTCTATTACCTCCTTCCCCTTCCTCCCTTTTGATGACCCTGTGTCTAGTTTCATGACATATACACACCCACAGATATGAATATACCCTTTTATTCTATATTCATATGTATTATACATACAAATTTAAATCTAGAGTCTCTGTATGGGACAAAATAGGCAATATTTGTTTTTTGGAGTCTCTCTCAAAATAATATTTTCTAGTTCCATCCATTTCCATCAAATGTTGTGATTTCGTTTTTTTCATGGCTAGATAAGATGCCGTTGTAAATAGGTATGTATTATGTTTTCCTTATCTGTTTGTTTGTTGAAGGACATCTAGGTGGGTTTCATTTCCTAGCCCTGGCAAATAGCACAGCACTAAGCGTGGAAGAACAAGTACCTCTGTGGTCCTTCAGCAACATACCCAGGAGTACTGTATCTGGGCCAAGTGTAAATCTGTTTTTACTTTAAAAAAAAAAAAAAAAAAAAGTAGCTATACTTATTTCCATATTGGTTGCACAAGTTTACATCCCAACAGCAGCAAATATATGTTCCTCTTTCTGCATTCATGTTGTCAATTGTTTTCGCCATGCAAATCATTCTGAAAATGGTGAATGATTTCTCCGAGTGATTTTACATTTCCCTGACTGCAAGGATGCTCAACACCTTCTCATGTGTTTATTGGCCGATTGTGTTTTTCCTTCTGACAGCTGTATGTCAGTTCATCTGCCCACGTATTGGCAGAATGTTTTTTTATGTTTAGGTTTTGAGGATCTTTCTGTATTCTAGAAATTACTTCTTTGTCCACTGTGTAGCTTTCAAATATTTCCCCAGCATTGTAGACTATCCTCACTCTACTGATTATTTCTGTCCCCCTTCAGAAGCCTTCTAATTTTATGTAATCTCATATGACATTTAAGATTAGTTCTTGTGCTACTGGAATCCTTTTCAGAAAGTTCTTGCTTATATCTGTAGCTTGAATCCTTTCCATGTTTTCCTCTAGCAGTTTCAGAGTTTCAAGTATCACAGAAAGATCTTTGATCCATTCTGAGGTTAATTTTGTGCACAGTGAGGTACATGGACCTGATGCATGCATGCGTACTTGCTTGCTTCCTACCTTCCTTTTTTTTTTTCTTTTTTTTTTTATCCTGAGACGAAGTGTCGCTTAGGCTGCTCTGGAATTGACTCTGTAGACCAGGCTGACCTCAAACTCACAGACATCTGCCTGCCTCTGCCTCCCAAGTGCTGAAATTAAAGGCATGTGCCACTACTGCCCGGCTCTTTTCCCCTTACACTGAGATCTTGATAGGGAGTGCCTTCCTCAATCACTCTCCACTTTAAAAAATTTTTTTTGTTATTTTGTATGTGTGAGTGTCTTGCCTACATGAATGTCCGTGCATGCACCATGGGCAGAAGCCGGAAGAGGGCATCAGATCCCCTGGAACTGGAGTTACAGATGATTTTTAGCTACCATGTGGGAGTCAGAGTCAAGCCCAGGTCCTCTGGAAGAGCAACCAGTGTTCTTAAACCTCTGAGCCATCTCTTCAGCCCCTCCACTTTATTGAACATGGAGTTCATTGATTCGGCTAGGCTAATTGGCCAGTGAGTTCCCAGAATCCACCTATCTCTGTTCCCTACCCACTCTCATCCTACCTCTGCTCCAGCAGTGAGATTACAGATGTGTGCTACAGTGCCCAGCTTTTACATCATGCTAGGGAGTGTGCATGGCTGCTGCTTTACACTGAACTGTCTCCTGAAGTACCTTTTGGATGGAAGAGTTTGAAGAGCACTAACTGCCTTAACCTTCAGATAGTGTTCAGTGGGGAAGCCATCTGGTTCTAGTTGTTGTTGTTGTTGAAGCTTTTGATTATTGCTTCAATCTCACTGATGTTCAAAATCAGCATATGTATGTGTGTCTAGAAATTTATTTCTCCTAGAATTTTTGTGGTTTTGGAGTAAGTTTTCAAATTTTGTTCCCTTTTGGTCTTCACTAATTTATATCTTCTTTCTCTTTGTGCTTGTTGGCTAAGGGTTTGTCAGTCTTTTTTTCAAAGAACCAAGTCTATTGTTTAGATTCTAGTGGTGTTCTTTTCACATTATTTTAGCGTACAGTTTATTAGTTTCTTCCCGTTTACTGCTGTGGGCTTGTAGTCATTTCTGGGACTTTCTGATGTGATGTGTCATTAGGTTGACACTGGAAAATGTAAACACAGCTGTAAACTTTTTTATTAGGAATTGCCTTATATGTGTTCCAAAGGTCCTGGTTATTTGATTCTAGGAAATCTGAAATTTTCATCTTCAATTACTTAGTGATTATTTAAGAGTTATTATTTAGTCTGATCTGGGCGGTGGTGGTGCATGCCTCTTATCCCAGCACTTGGGCGGCAGAGGCAGGTGGATCTCTGTGAGTTCGAGGCCAGCCTGGTCTAGAGTTCCAGGACAGGCTCCAAAGCTACACAGAGAAACCCTGTCTCCAAAAAAAAAAAAAAAGTGTTATTTTGTGCTTTTTCTTGTTGCTGATTTTTAGTTTTATTGCACTATGATCTGATAATTCACAAGAAATTATTTTGATTCTTTGAATATATGAGACGTGTTTTATGACTATATATGTTAAGTTCATTTGTTGAGTATTGTATTTAACTGAGAAGTACTGATTCGAACTTTTATGTTCTTTGGTGTTTGTTTTATGATATTGGGAGCTCCAATATTGTTGCATCTATATTTCCAATTGTTACAGTTTTTGATGAATTGGTCTCTTTATTACTGTATACCAGTCTTCTTATCTTTTCTAGCAGAGAGTCTACTTCATCAGCTCTTGGCCTAAATATGCCAGATGGTTTTCAGCTTTTATTTGCTGGTATATTGTTTTCCATACTTGATTCTGTGGCTATCTTTACTATTGAGGTATGTTTCTTGGAGACATAATTGGATTTGATTTATTAGTCCAGTCAGCTGGTCTGCATCTCTTGAATAGTAAGTTTAGTCCATTTACACTTAAGGTCACACATATCACACAGGGATCTGATGCTTCTGCCAGTTGTATAACATTAACTGAGGCAACATAAACAAATACCTAGTTACCCCAGATAGGGAACCAACAACAGGCCAAACAATTCCAACTTGGCAAACTTATGAGTTCATTGGAGTTATTTACAGAAGTACAAATGAGTACAGGAAGAGGGTCAACTCAAAGACATACACAAAAGCCTATTCTAGCATGGGTGATAAAGAATGGCAGTGTTGGAGCTCTCGGCCTGACTTGCATGTGGCTGGGCTGGCCAGACTCTTAGCAGTTTTTTACTGCTTCTGTGACCTACATTCCTTAGAGGGGGTCTTGTAAATCTTATGTGGTTCAACTTCTTGGACTTGGAAAGTTTTGCTTTCCTAAGTCTCATGAGCCTCCTTACTGTTAGGCAGCACTGCTTAGAGCAGTGAGTTGGCCCACCCCCTTGCACCTTTTCAGACTGTGTCTCCGTTATGTCTGTTTGGAGTTCTCGGTGCCTCTTGTATTTGGATGTCTGTTTGCTTTCTCTAGATTTGGTGTGTTTTCTGCATCAGATGGATCCTCTACCTTAAGTGTTTGTTTCAGTTCCTCCTTCTATTCTATGGCTTCTAAGATTTGATTTCTTGATCTTCTTGATCTTCCCAGAGTTCTGGCACCTTGTGGTCATGCTTTCTCCCCCCTTCCCCCCAACACCCTTTAGATATTTTGGTGTTGTATTTCATCATCCTTGTCCTCAAGCCCCAATAACTTTTCTTTGACTTGGTTGAGTTTTGGTAATATTTTGCACTGTTTCCATTTATTTATTTATTTTTAAAATTTTATTTCATTCAATGAGTTTTATTATATTTTTGGTTTTTTGAGACAGAGTTTCTCTGTGTAGCCCTGGCTATCCTGAATTTGCTATTTAGACCAGGCTGTAGACCAAGCTGGCCTCAAACTCACAGAGAACAGCCTGCTTCTACCTCCAGAGTGCTGGAATTAAAGGTGTGTGCCACCACCGCCTGGCTAAGACCTAAAGTTTTCAGCTTTGATAGTTTACTTTTGTTCTATGTGGCATGTGTTTTCTGTATTTAAGAAAACCTATGTAGCAACATCACAGAGATTTTTCTCCTGTAAGTTTAATAGTTTGAGCTGTTACGTTTAGGTCTGTGATCCATTTTAGATTAATCTTTATAACTGTTGTGAGTTGTCAAGATTTTCTCTTTTACAGTCAGTCTAGTTCTAATATCAGTTGGTGACAAAATTATCTTTCCTTCATTGAATTACCATGATATTTTTGCCAAAGTAGTTTCCCTTACAAGGCTAAAGTTGCTTACCAGACTATTCTTCTGTACCATTAATCTCTACATCTGTTCTTAGGCCAGTACAGTATGTTTGGTTAATGTGGCTTTACAGTTGATCCTTGAAGTCAGGTGATATGAATCCTCTAACTTTGTTCTTTTTCATAATAGGTTTGTCTGGTATGTGATGCCATCAGCTTACCCTTTCTTTAAAGGGTACCTTATTAAAATTTAGTTGATATTGCCTCATTCTCTATTGCAGATAGGAACAATTAATACTGTTGTGTCTTCCACTTAATGAACTTCACATTGTCTTTGTAGTGCTTTGGGTTTTTTTGGTGTATAGTAATTAAAAATTATCCTAACACTGTTATATAGTTTGATATATTCCATAACTGATCAATTAGGAATAAAATTCTGTTCTGCTTCTCTATAAAATCAGAGTTGGTTTGTTTGTTGTATAGCTTTGCAGTTGTGTTTGTGTGGACTTGCTCTGGTAACTACATGATTGTGTTGTCTGCAGACAACCACAGTCCTATGTCTCTTCTCCTTGTCTTTGCCCAGTAGAACTTCCGCTGCAGTGTGCTGATGGCAGGGAGTTGATAGACTTATCCTGTTGCTATCAGAACAGAGAAAGGATTCAGCATTTATTGTTGAGTATGATCTGACCTGTGAGTCTTTTGAAGTTGTTCATAGTATAATAAACTGAGGAAATTTTTGTTTATTCATTGAGATATTTATAGTGAATACTCTTGTATTTTTTAAGTAGGTGGTTTTGGTTTTTTTTTAACATACTTTTTCAAATGACTTTTTCTTTTGCTGGTATATTGAATTACATTAATTGAATTTTTTAAAATGTATATTAAACCAGCTTTGCATTCCCAGGATAGTTTTTACTTGGTCTTAATATAGTGGTTTTTTTATACATACATCATCTGGTATACAGTATACAAAAAGACTATTATCAGTGTTTGTGAAGGATATTAGTTTATAGCTCCCCTCCACTGTGTGACTTTCTCTGTCCTCAGTGCAAAGAATTCTAGTCAAAGTAAAAATTTTTTTTGGTTCTTTGTTTTTTTTTTTTTTTTTTATGGGAGATTTGTACTGTATTAAAATGTACTAGCAGAAAATTATTCCTAATATTCTGTTATTGCTTTTCATATCTATAGGATTTGAAGTGATACACTTTATTTCATTTTTGATACTGATATATTTTTTCACTTTTTTCTTTTCTTGAATTGATCCAGATAATTTTGTTGATTATTTTAGAGAACCAATATATAGTTTGATTACTTTTTTTATTGTTGCTTTATTTTCTTTGAACTTTAGGGTCTACTGTTTTCTTGTTTTGGATTTTTTTGGATACTTTTCTAATTTTGTTGCAGACTCTAGAGCTTTCATTTCTATTTTTTTTCTATTAAGCATTGCTTTTATCACATAGATCTTGATGTTTTATTTTCCTTTCTGTTCAAAAACATTTCCTAGTCAACTTATGTCTTTGTTAACTGGTGCATTAGAATGAATGCTTTTCATTTACAGGTATTTGAGGTTTTCCTGGCTCAGCTTACTGCTTTCTAATTCCTGCCTTGGTCAAGAATCATGTTGTCTGACCTCACCCTTCTGAATTTACTGAGACTTGTTATATGACTCAGCATGTGGTCTGTCCAGGTTAACACAACATGTGTATCTGGAAAGATTGCCTAGTTTACTATTATTTTACTTCAGAGTTCTGTCTTTGATTCCTTATTATTTTCAGAAATAAGATTATAAAGTTATCTGTACTACTTTATTTCTTTCAATTTTTGTTTCATGTAGACATTTTCCTGTTGAAATCTGTTGTATCAATGTGCTAGCACTTTCTCCACTGTCTTCTCATATTTCCACTCACCTCCAGTCTATTTATGGTTTTTTTTTTTTTTTTTTTTTTTTTTTCCCCGAGATAGGGTTTCTCTGTGTAGTTTTGGTGCCTGTCCTGGATCTCACTCTGTAGACCAGGCTGGACTTGAACTCACAGAGATCTGCCTGGCTCTGCCTCCCAAGTGGTGGGATTAAAGGCGTGTGCCAACACAGCCTGACCTGTTTATGTTTTTATTCTTTTTTTTTTTTTTTTTTTGGTTTTTCGAGACAGGGTTTCTCTGTGTAGCTTTGCGCCTTTTCCTGGAACTCACTTGGTAGCCCAGGCTGGCCTCGAACTCACAGAGATCCGCCTGGCTCTGCCTCCCGAGTGCTGGGATTAAAGGCATGTGCCACCACCGCCCGGCTTATGTTTTTATTCTTAAAGCATCTCTTGTAAACCAGGTAGTGGTGGCACACGCCTTTATTCGGGAGGCAGAGGCAGGCGGATCTCTGTGAGTTCCAGGACAGCCTGGTCTACAGAGTGAGTTCCGGGACAGCCATGGCTACATAGAGAAACCCTGTCTCAAAAAACAAAACAAACAAAAAAACAAATAAAGCATCTCTTGTAGATAGTATATAGTTCTTTTCTACAAGTCTACCTCTACACCATCTCTCATTTTAACTGGAATGTTTCCCTGTACTAAATGGTGGGTGAGGGTATTATCAGCAGTTTCCTTAGAGCAAGGCTTCCTCACATGCTGGGCAAGTACTATATACCGTTGGACCATGCCCTCGGGATTGGAAGGAGGGTTTTCCTGCCACTGGTGATACATGCCTGACTTGGGAGTGTTGCACTGTCTCAACCTAGCACTGATTTCCTAGCAGCTTCCTGCACTGCTTTCTCTGTCAGGCAGAGTCCCCCTTAGTTTCACTGACATCTCACTTGGCGTCTGTTTTCTGCACGGAATTCTTACTTTACTTCTCTGGCCTTTAGTTTGTTAGGCACCTGCTGTCTCTGAACCTGTGCCTGTGATGTCCAGGCATATCTGCAGTGTCTGGCCCATAAGTTTTTCCTGGCCATTGAGGATCTGCTTTACCTTCTTGCACTCAGTGGGAGATTGAGTGCTCTGTGACTGACAGGAAAGGCCCTTCTTCTGGGTGCCCCAGTGCCAGGTTAAGTGTACTGTGCTGAGTGCAGAGTGGACTTTAGTTCCTCCTTAACTCTGGCTGTTTCTCCTTATAGATAACTGATAGCCCTGGACTTAATGTGGTGTACTTTTGTTTTGTCTGGTGACACACAGATGGCATTTTTAGTATTTTTTCTAGGTGTACATTTTGTGTATAAATAGTTTGGATTATGTTATAATTTGGATCATGTTCAGCCAGCTAACTGTAAAACTTGTTTGTGTTTTTTCCCTTTTTTAAATCTTGCTATGTTTGCATTAGTAAAGAGTTAATAGTTCCTTTCATTTTGGTATGGCCACCAGATGCTGAACACACTTAATGCATTGACTATTATTTGGTCTTGTATTCATTCTTGCTATCTAAAGAAATATTATTATTATTATTATTATTATTAGTGATCTAAAGTTTTGGGCTGTTCAATAGTAAATTGAAGAAATAATCTTTAAACTGCCAGTTCTGAAGGAATATCGAAGAATGCTGTAGAATACTGGAAATGAAAATACTGCAAGGGAAATTAAAAGCTCATTTGGGAATGCCATGTATGTCAGGTTGACTCTTAGAAAGACACAGTAGAACGAATAGAGTGGAGGTAGCAAGTGAAGAAATTGTGAGAGTGAATTCATTATCTGTATTGTTATTCCAGCAAGCCTGGCATCTACCGTCATAAACAGTCAGCCCTGCTCCTCTCAGACTGTCACCTCTAAACAGAAAGCCTTGGAGGTAGCCGGAGAGGAAGAATTGAGAGAGCAAATGTACTCAGCTGATAATACTGTAAGGCACCCACAGCTCCCATTTTATCACTGTGTCTCAGCAGGTGTGTCCTGAGGTTGTCAGCTGTTGTGTGTTGTGTGTTGAGACAGGGTCTGTGTGTTTAGCCCAGTGTAACCCAGGCTGGCCTAGAACTCATGAGAGTCTTTCTACTTCAGCCTCCTAAGATCATAGGAATTGGTTGGCCACCATGTCTGGCTAGCAAATGTTTCTTTAAAGAACCAGGTAAACCAAGGGTGTTTTTCCGACAGATAAAGCAGAGTGTTTACTGCCTTGAGATCCTAACAGTGATGTTAAAACACTTGTAAATAATTTAGAGATTAGAGAAGAACAAAGTTTGAAGTCACTATACAGTAGAGTGAATAGAGTGAGAGGCTGAGTGGTTGAAGCCGTATCTCAGAAAGTTTCAGCACTGTGGCCTTGGACGATTGAAGCACAGGTTGTAGAACTCAGAATGCCCTCATCACTATTTGAGAGCAGTGGTGAGTCCACCACAGCAGGGACTGTATGGAGCCCTTGGGAAGAGACCTGCAGCCATAGTCACATGACATGATTGATGAGCTTGGTGGTGGGAGTGTTGACTTTCCTGAGTCTGGTGACAGTGGCCAAAAAGCTAAGAAAAGGCAGAGGTAAAGAAGGAGCTAGAGAAGAGTTTCATGTATTCAGGGAAGGATGGCAGTTGCTGTGTTAGTGCAGCAGACATTTGACAGGGGATGGCAGCTGGAGTGAAGTGAACAGATGAAGACTTGATGAAACGCCGCTGAGTCCAGCAGACACAGCAGCACGGAGAAGTCTGTACGAATGATGACAGCAAGGGGAGAGGGAATGGGTTCGATTTCTTGTATAAAGTTGTCCTCTCTTGTCGTCTGCAAAAGGTTCCCTACTGTCAGAAAATGTGCGTGTGTAGTGAGTAGAAATCTACCCTTCCATGTTTTCTTCCTTTGTCTTAATTTACTATATTTAAACTTTATTTTAGAAAAATTAGCCAAGTAACATGCATGCAGCTTACTGTGGTTTTATCTACAGCCTTTCATGCATCTGAACTTAGGTGGAGTTTGTCAGATATGGGAAGATTTGGGTTATGCCCCCTTAAAAGTTGTTTTCTTTTGCAACTGTCAGCAGGTTGTAAAGTATGGAGATCTTACTCTGTATGGACTATGGATAGTCAACAGTTTATACAAATCATAGTAAAGTTACATAGTAGGATATTATAGAGTGATAAAAATAAACTACAGGCATACTTAATGATGATGAATGTCAGATGTTTGGTGAAGAAAAGTAACTCAGGAAGCTACATAAAGCATGAAATCTTTAATAAAGCTTTTAAACAAGTGTGACAAGGAGAAATTCATTGTCTAGGAATATATGCAAAAGTAGTAAAACTGAAGTGCCACCAGTTATAGGATCAAGGTCACCTCTAGAGTGATCCATAACTGACAAGCATAGGAAGGATGTGGAAGCAGACACAACAGTGTTAATCTGAGGCTTCCTAAATTTGTACAGGCCTTTTATGTAGTTAACATGTTACATATATGATTTTGTATGAATAGCAAATATTACATTAAAATGTAGCAAGTTGAGGGTAGCAAGATGGCTCAGTGGATAAAGGTGCTTGCCACCAAGCCTGATGACCTGGGTTTGATCCTTAAAACTGACATGGGGAGAGGAGAGAATTGACTCCTGCAAGTTTTCCTTTTACTTCCACACATGTTCTGTGGTATGTGCTTGTGTGCGTGCGTGTGTGTGTGTGTGTGTGTGTGTGTGTGTGTGTGTGTGTGTGTGTTTGTGTGTTTTCTAGAAGGAAATTTAATGAAACTATAGGTATTCAAAGACATGACTAGGATTAACTAAAAATGAACTATTGGTGGTGAGAGATATATATTGAATATATTAAGTCACACCCAATTTGTGATGTATACGAGTAGAACTTTTTATAATTGGATTCTTATATAATAATATTTGAAGATCTGTCTGTCTGGTACATAGAAAATTTTAATAATTTAATAAAAGTCAATGAAGAAATTTATCTGCCTTTTAAAGATATCTATAGTGTGTTCAAAAGTAATTGTTACTATATTACAAAGAATGCCCAGCATTGCTCTAGCTTGTACATTGTGTGCAGTAGTATTCAATTTCTTTTGTGCAGACTCAACAGTTCAGTTAATGTTGAACAAAGAAAATTATATGCTTTAGTTATGTGTGCTTTAATTTAGATGCTTAATGGCTTTTAATGTTACAAAATAAGTTTATTATTATATTATGATCTCATTTGTATTATATTGTCTTGCTCTCTCATATCTGTGATGATATGGTCATGGTTTACAAAAACAATAATCCCTAAGAAATAGGTCATTAACAGTAGTTAACGATTACTTGTGATCTATGGTAATGACTGATTTCTTTGGGATTATTGCAGTTATAAACCATAATTACAGATTATTACAGCAATAATTATTTTGTTAAGGAAAAATGTTCTATGCTTGAACAGCTGCTAAAACAAGTGCCTTGAATATTTCAGAATAAAGAGAAAAATGGGAAAGTATAATGAAAATTTAGTCTTATAAAATGAGATTCTAAGAGATTTATAGATATGAAACTTGTGTATCAGATATTTTCTTCTAAATTCAGTTTAGGTTTATGTGTTGACATGGTTCTTTGAACTTCCTGGATGCAGTTTTGTGATGAAAATATAATCTTTGGTATGTCCTCAAGATGTTCAGCATGATGTTTTGAAGGATATTGACATAATGCAGTGAATGCTGTAGTCAGGATTGTTACCCTGTTTACCACTGCCTTCCATAGTGTGTATGTGCTTGTGAGAAAGAGCTGAGGCTACCTGAAGGCCCCTTGGAGCACATGCTGTTATGCTGTGTGATGTTCTTAACTGTAGTTCCCATGGGTCTTCAATCTTGAGGTGTAACTGTCCTATAACTGCACATTTGTACCCTTTGGCCTACTTCTTCCCCTTCCAGCCTTTGATGGCTATCCACTTTTCTCTATGTATAGGAAACTGTTTTTGTTTAGATTCTGCTTATAAGTGAGAGCGTGCATTATTTTTCCTTCCATGTCTAGTTGATTTCTCAGTGACTTTTCAATTTTTTTTTTTTTTAAGACTGCATTTGAAATAGAAGTTTTGGAGAATGGTCTGATATTTATGAGAAATACAACTTCACCTTTAGCTTAATGCCGAATTGTAGGTGATAGCTTCTGATAGCACTTCATTGTTTCTTGCTAACATTACCTATAACTCATCAGCCTAAGTTCCATCATGAAGAAGCTTCTGCTTTTCAGTTCCCCACACCTTAGAGATGGAGACCTTCTCAGTCAAGGATAGGGCACATGTACACCCCATTTCTCAAAAGAAATCAGTGAACTTCCATTTAAATGTACTGTTATTTTAGAAAAACGCTTATAATGTTGTCACACGATACTTATGTGTGTATGATTTGATATTCAAGGTACCATTCTGAGGTCATATGGAAACATACTATGTGAATGTTGAGACGTCTTGTGTATAGCTTCTTTAGTGTACTGTAGACAGTAGTGCTCTTTATCTAGTATTGCAGAAGTCATTCTGACTTAGGAAGCTAGGCCAGTGGGTTCAGGTCTCAAGCGTGGAGTCCTTCTGTGCTCTCCCACACCTTCACACATTGAGGTAGGCCTGCCACAAGCAGGGCGGGAATTCAGTCGGCCCTTCTGAATGTCTCTTCTTGGAGAATTTTTGTTCAGTCTGGAGTTTTGTTTTGTTTATCATACAGTCAACATTGAGGAAGTATATGTGATAAGTTATATCTAACTTTTATGATAGCAAAACTCTTTGGCAAAGTGGAAGCAATTTAAAATTCTTAAGTAGTTTGTGTTTTCATTTTCTAGTACAGCTTCTGAAGGAAGACAGAATAAAATGTAAATGTTAGTATATTTTTTAATGTTTTTTTTTTTTGTGGCTCTGAAACAGAACCACTGTTAAGGGAGTATTATTCAACAATAATAGTAATAATAGCCAAAACAGGTAGAGAGAGCACTTACAGTGCTGACTCGTATGCATTATGGAAGCAGTTAAGTCACTAATGTAATAAATGCCAGACATAGACTTGAAGCTAGCCTTTGCTTTTGGTGGCTGATTGTATTGCTTAGTGTGCTGGTTTCACCCTCCCTGCCTGTCTCTCTTGAGACAGTCTCCCTGTGTAGTTAATAGACCTGCTGATCACCATTCCTAGCAACCTCTGCTTTTTTTTTTTTTTTTTTTGGTTTTTCGAGACAAGGTATTTCTCTGTGTAGCCCTGGCTGGCCTGAAACTAGCTCTGTAGACCAGGCTGGCCTCAAACTCACAGAGATCCGCCTGTCTCTGCCTCCCAAGTGCTGGGATTAAAGGCATGTACCACTACCACCTGGCAACTTCTGCTTTCTAAAGTAAATACTTACCATCCAATGGAGAAATATGAAAATTATATACATGGAACAACTTTTGTCCGCTTTAATTAGGTTCCTTAAATAAGAGCTAAGTAGCATATGGTTCAGTTCACATTAATGGAAAATTTCCATATTAAGTTTTAAACCAGTACTAGTATATGGTGTGGTATTTAGTCCTGCAGTCTCAGCACTAAGGAGGTTGAGGCAGAAGATTGTGAATTTGAGGCCAGCTTGGCCTACGTACATAATGCATTCAAAGACTGCCTAAGTTACTAGTAAGACCGTGTCTCACACAACATCAACAGCACCACGCCCCCAGGGAATCAGGGACATAGCTCAGTAGCAGAGTGGTTGCCTAGCATATTTTTAAAAAGAACAACAGCAGTAACTATTATCTAAATAGTGTCTAAATATCTAAAGTGATAAAGTATAAGGGAGGTAATCGGTCATTATTTACTCGTAAGTTTATGTTTTGCTTTGAGAAATAGTGTTATTTGGAGTGGGTGTGGGGCACACAGGCTCTTGCTGTGTAGCCCGATCTGGCTCCTAAACTCAGGCAGTATTTCTGCCTAAGTCTTCTCAGGTCATGGGACTGTAGGCAAGTGTACCGTGCCTGACTTATAGTAGAATAGTTATAAAAGAGTAACTCTCCTAGGCCAGGGAAAATGTTACATTCAATAAAAATTACACTTGTAGTATTTCAGAATACATTTATTTTAGAAATGACACAGTGCAACTGTTAGTCTATTCACAGGTTGGAGTCACTGTTAAGAGCCTTACGATTGCTAGGATTCTAAGAGATACAGCTGATTCTTATTATTTGGTGATAATAGTCTATATAATCAGAACACCATATTCACAAATATCAAATCATTGTTCTTATTGTTACTATTGGGCTGTAGCATTTCCATCAGACACAACCATTTTTCATGTATAAGTATTTATAAGAGCTCTTATTTAAACGTATTGTTGGTTCCTTAACATTGAACTCAGAACCAATAGCACTATTGACTCATACCTGAACACAGCTTAACACATATGTTATATAAAAGGCACATGTCTTAGTTTCTTTTCTATTGCCGTGAAAAAAAATTCCATGACCAATGCCACTTAGCGAAGGAAGCGTTTAATTGGATCTTACAGTTCCAGGGGACTAGGAGTTCATCACCATCATGGACATAGCATGGTAGCAGGCATGGTGTTGGAGTGGCAGTTGAGAGCTCATATTCCTATTTACAAACAGAAAGCAAAGAAAGTACTAGGAATGGCAGGAGGCTTTTGAAACCTTAAGCCCACCCCCAGTGGCACACTTCCTTACCATTCCCAAATGGCCACCAACTACCACTACATACATAATACCCGCCTGCCCGCCCTCCACCCCCTTTCAGGAACACTACATAGCACTTCAGTATGATCCCTGGGCTATCTCAAATATTGAAATCACTAATGGTGTGAAAGTGGGGAAAAACAATAGAAATACAGAGACTAAAAAGAATGCCGGTTATAGCTGAAATAAGGCAAGAGGGTCACATTGCTCAACAGGAGCTGGAATCGTGTATACCAGACAACTCAGCCTTTAAGGTTAGGCACATATATGTGAATTATTTGAGTACCAATTTAGGGTTACAAGTAAGTTTTAACAAAAAAATAAATTTAAAAAGTCAGGGAATTCTCTGGGCAGTAGTAGCGCAGGATCTCTGAGTTCAAGGCCTGCCTGGTTCCCAGAGCCAGTTTCAGGACAGCCAGGGCTACATAGAGAAACCCTGTCTCAGGGAAGGGTAGGGGTCGGGGGGTGGTTTGAGAGTCAGGGAATTACAGTCTATATTTATTTTTAGTGAGTGTGTATTTCAGTGTTCAATTAATTGCTAATGTTAAACCAATAATACATGCTAGTCTGTGATTTAGATTGTGGAGTTGATTAGAAAACCGAACAGACAAAAGTACCTGTTGTCATGCAGTTCACAGTCTGCTGGAGTTGACAGGCAGTAATTAAGAGCAGCTCTATAAGATATGTAATATGTTAGAAGTCCTTAGGTGCTAAAATAGAAAGCAGTGAAGCAGAGGGGCCTGTGTTCTACTTCTTTGTTGCCAAAGCTTAGTGATTTGTCAATTAACAATTGCTTTCTTTAATCTTAATTTTATGGGCTTTTTGAGGTGTTGTAGTTAGCTGATAGCTGGGGCTCAAGTTGCCTGTGTTCATCTTTCACATTAGTCTGTTGTCTATGCTAGAATTCTTGGACCTAAACATAAGAGGTCAAGTAATTCTCAGAAGGATACGTAGGTATAAATGTTTATGACTTTGGGTTAGGCATATCTTTTTTAGCAAGCATCCCCAAACAGACAATAACAACAATAGGTAGCTGGAGTATATCAGAAGTAAAAATTTTGTTCCCTGAAGAACACCATCAAGAAGGTGGAAATAAAACCTACAAACAGTGCAATGAAGAATGTTTACAACTCAGTCATAGTGACAAATCTTGAAAATAGCTTAAGGATTTAAATAGACTTTTCTCCATAGAAGGCATAAAAGTAGCCAGTAAACACATGAAAATAGGCTAAAAACCATTGGTCATAAGGGAAGGCATCTCAAGATGACACTAAGATACCATCTCACACCCACTAGATGTAAAGAGAAAAAAAACATAATTACAAGTGTTAGTAACAATATTTGTAGAACATAGGACTTCACACTTCATTTTCAGGATTGCCAAGTGGTGCAGCTTGATGGAAACAATGTGAGAGTTTCTTCGTACCATAGAGACTCCATATGACACAGTAGTCCATTCCTAAGTGTGTGGAGATTTGAGGGCATTCACTTATACAGTATATACAGTGTCCATCACAGTATGCTATTGTAGCCAGGAGGTGAAAATAATCCCAACATCCAGCAATTGAAGGAGTATGTAAAATGTTACCTCTCCAAACAATGACATGCTTGTTGTTCCTTCAGAGAGGACCCATCACCACCACGCCTAGCTTTATCAAGTTTACACTGAATCATTGTGAGATTTGATTTTGGAAATAGGAAAACACTTAAAAAATTTGTAGTGTTGGTTGCCCAATCCTGTGACTTTACTCGTAAGATTGAGTTGTGTGGTATATGAGTTTTTATTTCAGCAGACCTGTTCAAATATAGTAGATCTATGGGTTAGGTGGTCCCCAGTAGAACATAGGATTATCATGGTTGTAAGATTTCTCTTTATCAGTATTGAAATTGGCAACTACTATGATAAAATATTGTTAGAAAAACTGACAGTGAGCCAGGTTCGTTTTTAAAATGAGAAATAATCTACAGGAAAGTATATAAGTACATCAACAAAGAGTATTCATAATTTGTTGATGTAAGATGTAAGGATGAATACTTTTATGATTAAGAGAGTATTCTAGAAGTAAAAATAAGGATCATAAATATTCCATATTCAAGTTGCAAGATTCAAGAGGCTTGATAGAAAAAGGCACACTGTTAGCGTGCTTACCAGGGGAACTATATGTTGTCTAGACTTTTCTTTTGAGCTGGAAACACTTTTGAAGCACAAACGTGAACTCAGCTTCTCACATGGGCTTTGTGCTAGTATCTTTCTTAATACATGCAGTGAAACTTGTTCTGTGATGTTCTCCTTGACCACGTTAGTTCTTTGGCTTTAACTGTCTCATATTGTTAATGGATATGCCATAACACTGGCAGTTTCTGATTTGTTTAAGGTTTTGTGATGGACAAAATGTGTATCTTCTTTATAGGGTGTTTGTCATTGAAGCAGGCTGAGGATCCCCTGCTGTCCCAAGGGAGTGGTTTGTTGATTGTTGCTGTGTAATCATGGATCCTAACATCTGTAGGAAAAGCATTGTTGAAAATGGATTTGTTCTTCCCAAGTCCTTTAACAAGCACAAGCTTTTTCTTAACTATTCAACATATTTAAACAAGTACAAAGGTCACATGAATATTCTTTTTTTAAAAAATTTGCTTTTATGTGTATGAGTATTTTGCCTGCATGCATGTATTTGCACTATGTGTATGCCTGGTGTCTACAGAGGTCAGAAGTGGGCATTGCATCCTCTGGAACTAGAGTTATAGGCAGTTGTGAACCACAGTTTGGGTGCCTTAACCGCTGAGCCATCACTCTAGCCTCCAAGATTTCTTAATAAAATAAACGTGATTAATTTGGAATTGTGAAATAGTTTGCTTATCTTTGAAAAATCAGTTTTCAAAAATGATGCAAAATTTCTTTATGAAATGACATTTTTATGTTTTTAAATATTCTTACAGGTCTCAAAAGTTTTTAGAGTCTAGCACTTGGATTGATAAATCTTGAGACCTAATATAATGCTCCTTAAAACTCATTTAGCTAATAATTCTATTCCTAAAGTTATTCATTTTGGCTTCTCTAAAGTAAAATTTGTGAAAGCTATAGATACTTCCCCTTTGGTGGGATGGTGTGTGTGTGTGTGTGTGTGTGTGTGTGTGTGTGTGTGTGTGTGTGTGTGTTCATTCATTTGTGAACATGCACATGTGTACATTTATGTGGAAACCATCGACCATCAGATATTGCTCCTTCTGTGTTCTTTGCTGTTTTTTGAGTCAGGGTCTCTCATTAATTAGCCAGCAACTTAGCACATGGGCTAGACTGCTGACTGGCCAGAGAGCCCAGGAGTCTGCCTGTCTCTGCTTCCTGGTACTGGGCTTACAAGTGGGTGCAACCACACCCAGCTTGTTTTATATGGGTTCTGAAGACCAAACTCAGGTGCTTCTGAAGCAGACGCTTCACTAAGTTAACTCCCTAGCTCTTGTTCCATTACTTAAAGCTGTTTCATCTTTGGTATTTTTAACCATTAACGTAACTCAGTAATCAGTGAAGTGCATAGAAAAAAAATCTGTATTTTAAAATATGAAAAAAAAGTCTAAAAGAGAGTAAATTTATTATTTACTAATAAATTTATTATTATTATTGTTTATTTATTAAACAAGCAGAGTAGTTTCAAAATGAAAATGGGTAGACAGACACCCTCATAAAATTGACCATTGAGAACAGAGATGGTTATTGGTGAAGAGGATTTGTTGTTGTGTGTAGTCTTGATATGTACCCCAGAGTGGCCTGGAAGTCCCTGTGGAGTGCAGTCTTACCTCAGATTTGCCTTCCTTATGCATCACACTTCCAAGTTATGTCATTGCTGTATACTATCATACCCAGCTGACAATAATATTTTGAGAGAGATGGGGGATGGGGGTGGGGGCAGAATGTCATTATTCAGCCCAGGCTAGCCTGGAATTCATGGAGCTCCTACTGTCTTCCTTTTCTAGCCCCCCACCTCTCCTCAGTGCTGGATCACCTTCATGCACCATTGTGACCACAATTACAGTGCTTTTGGCTGGATAACAGGAATGTTTATACATAGTACGTTTAAGGTCTTATCAAGTTTAATTTTTTTGCTTTTTGAGACTGTGTAACTCTGCTGGAACTCACTAAATAGACCAGGCTGGCCTCAACTCAGATATCCACCTGCCTTTGCCTCTCTACTGCTGGGATTAGAGGTGTGGATCACCATGGCCAGATCTATAAAGTTTAATAAATTCAATCACATCTTACTTTTCCCCATTTGCAAATGAAAATCTTAAGACTTTAAGAGATAGGTAAGTAACTCATAAAATTGAAACAGATTGGCGGAACTGGGATTCATACCTATTTTTTTCCCCCTTGCTGGAAGACCTGCTATTATCACCGCCTTGATAAACATGAGACCCAATGCTCTACTGTCTGTTGAAAACTGACTTTATAATAGTTAATTATTTGTTTAGAAGAATGTATGTTTTTGCTCATTTAGGGATTTCTGAAAAACAAGCTTATTTATATCAATACTTCTCATCTTTTTTCTTTCTTGTGGTAAGGACGCCTCGCATGGCTGATATACTTAGTTGGCACAGTTGTAGGAGGGAGATTAACATACACCAGCACAGATGAGCATGATGCTATGGATGGAGAACTATCCTGCCGGTGAGTAGCCATTCTTACTACACAGTTAAGAAGTTTAGCCTTTGAATTCGCTTTATATGGCCTAGTACAAAATGGTGCCATTGGTTCCCTTTTGACTCGTGAGAAAATCAGTGCACAGATTATTTGATTCTTCAACAAATAGGCTCAAATTTACTTGATTTTTTTTAACCCCTTGGTGCTAGTGATCACAGCCTTAATAAGCTATTGGTGACTCTTAACACTTTCCTAAACTGAGAGAAATTCCTGTGAATAATGTGAACAGCTTACTTTTCCACAGATTTTGATCAAATACCATATTTCCTGCACACTCATGCAGTTTTTGTTTCGGTGAAGGCTTAACATTCCAATGAAAATCAGTATCATAGGGATTTTCAGAGAACTATTGCCAGTTTTGTACGGACCCTGCATGTGTATTTTCAACCTTCTTAAAAGCAGAAATTGTTACAACATTGTTTTATAACGAGAAAAATGGAAATAGTATCTAATTTGGGGCTGTTAAAAGATTCAAGTGAATTTTTAGTGCTTAGAACAATGCCTGGTAAATATTGATGTATTATACACACATACCTGTTTAAATTAAACACAATTTGTGAACATTTAACTTAAAAGTTAAATAACCTGGAGTATGCCATAATTTAAAGTTGATTTTCAAATTTTATGTTGCTTTTTAATTTTTCTTTATTATTATAAATTGCCTCCAAGTAAACATTAGTTTTTATAGATTGAAAGAATTTCATTAGTTAATTTCATAAAGTTGAATAGCTCATTAAAGTGTCCATAGCATTTTAAAGACTCATAATAAGTATTACCAGTTGGCCTCTGAAAGAGCTATACTTGTTCAGTGTCCTTAATCTGAAAACCTAAGATCCACAGTGCTTTAAAATCTGAAACTGAATTCCAACACAACTAGCAAATACTCTAAAATCTAAAAAGCCCTGAAATCTGACATAGTGTCTCAAATACTTGATATGATACTCAAATATACCATTTTATCTTCCAAACCCAAAGCCTGTAGATGCCAACATTAGCTAAGATTATTAAAGTTGATAGGTTAATGTAACAAATGGCTTGTGTTAATTTGTATTCTTTAGTTCTATATGACATTTAGCATTCTTTTTCATTTTTTATAATTTTAATTTTTTATTATTGGTATTTATATGTATCATCTACCCTTTTTTTTTTTTTTTGCATGTGTAGTATATGTATGCTCATTCCTGTGAGTGGATACAGATGTGCGTGGGTACATGTGCAGATGTGTGCATGTGGAGGCCTAAAAAGGCATCAGGTGTTGCCCTCCATCACTCTTCAGTTATTGATTTTAGCCAGTCTGCCTAGTCAGTTTGCCACAGGGATCACCTGTTTCTCCCTCCTGAGGGTGGGGATTACAGCTGGCCACTCAAGTTGCCCACCTTTTTTGTGGGTTCTGGGGTTCCAACTCCTGTCTTCTTGCTTGCACAATAAGCTTTGTCCACTAAGTCATCTCTTTGGTCCATACCTCACTTTCTTTTGTGCTTATCTTTGTAAACTTACTTATAATAATTCAGTTTATATTAAAGTTCTCAATATTTTGCTACTCAAACTATTAACCAAGGCCAACTCTATCTTTTAATGGTTTGTAATGCCACTTATATCTTACACACAATTCTTTTGTCTTTTCTTAGGTCTTTCATATGTTTCCATTGATCTAGAAATCAGTTGTTACAATACCATTACTCCAGTAAAATCTTGAAAAATAATACTTAGTTGTTACATTATTCTTAAATATATTCTGTGTGTCTGTGTGCTGGGATGCATGAATAATATATGGGTGTATTAGTTGGGGTTTCTATTGCTGTGACGAGACACCATGATCACAGCAACTCTTATAAAGAAATACATTTAATTGGGGTGGCTTGCTTACAGTTCTAAAGGTTCATCATGGTGGGACATGGCAGCATGCAGGCAGACATGGTACTGAAGAAGTAACTGAGAATCCTACATCTTGCAGTGATCTGAAATACTGCATGATATCTTGATCTTCTGAGACCTCAAAGCCCGCCTCCACAATGACACACTTCTCCAAGGCCACACCCCCTAATATTGCCACTCCCTTTGGGAGCTATTTTCTTTCAAACCACCACAATGGGCAAATGTGTATGTGAGTGTGCATGCATATCAGGCCAGACAAGGAAGTTGGGAGTCTTCTACTACTATATTCCACGTTAGTTTTGACACAGTCTCTCATTGAACCTAAGACTCATGATTATGCTAGCTGATCAACAAGCGTCTTGGATTTGCCTATCTTTGCCTTGCAATATTGGAGTTAACAGGCACATGTGGCCATACCTGGCTTTTATGTGTTTGCTGGGGATTTGAACTCGAGTCCTCTTGGTTGCATGCCAACTACTTTTATCCCACTGAGCCATATCATTAGTTTTAAATATACTCTCTTTTTTTCCTGGAACTCACTTTGGAGACCAGGCTGGCCTCGAACTCACAGAGATCCACCTGCCTCTGCCTCTCCAGTGCTGGGTTTAAAGGCGTGTGCCACCACTGCCCAGCCTAAATATACTCTTTTTTTTTTTTTTTTTTTTTTTTTTTTGATTTTTCGAGACAGGGTTTCTCTGTGTAGCTTTGCGCCTTTCCTGGAACTCACTTGGTAGCCCAGGCTGGCCTCGAACTCACAGAGATCCGCCTGGCTCTGCCTCCCAAGTGCTGGGATTAAAGGCGTGAGCCACTACCGCACGGCCTAAATATACTCTTAAGGTCTTGGTAAATGTGTTATAATTGTGAGTAGAATTTTTTTCATTGCATATTCTTTCATCCTGTGTACTATCCTTTTAATAAGATTTGAACCTCTAATTATATTTTAATTAAGATATATATTTTGGTTTCTTGAGACAGGGTTTCTCTGTATAGTTTTGGAGCCTGTCCTGGAACTCACTCTGTAGACCAGGCTGACCTAGAGCTCACAGAGATCTACCTGCCTGTGCCTCCTGAGTGCTGGGATTAAAGGTGTGTGCCACCACTGCCCAGCAAAATATTATTTTTAAAAAAGATAAAACTTGAACCTGAATATATAAAAACATATTTACTTTTACCAAGACTTACTGTTTCTTACACCAATTTAAGTTACTTGAAAATGTGAATATCAACTGTTTAGGGCCTTTGTAAAATGCTTTTGTAATTTTTAAGTACATGAAAAATAAGCCCTGTATCATCTTTTAAGTAATATTGCATATTTTGTAAATTGGAAATGAGGTGTTTCTGTTATTGTTGGTTTGCTATTTTAAAGATTTTCATCATTAAGCAATACTAGCACTTTCTAGAAAAATAATATGTAATAAGGCATAAAGCAGATATCTACCTGCTCATTAGAGGAAAACTTATTTTTTCTTTAAACAACAAAACTATCTAACTTTAATGATTTGTCTTTTTACTAGCCTGCATTCCCTAGAAAATAGGGTTAAGTGGAACTTTTGAGCTGATATTTTATTAAGATGTGATAAATTGTATTTTTCAGAGAATTAAGGATAGGAAAAAATAAGAGAAGATACTTGTCAGCTCTTATTGCTCTGGTTACTGTTTTTGGGACTCGTTTTTGTGATAAATTTGCTTATAAACATTAAATCATTTCTCATAGTGCTTTTGCTGTCATTTGCAAACGTATATAAGGATTAAAAAACAAAAACA